>NW_023276806.1:228651186-228801291 GCF_003668045.3 Cricetulus griseus
TTGAATTTCTGGTAGAATTCTGCACTGAAGCCATCTGGCCCTGGGCTTTTTGGTTGAGAGACTTCTGATGCAGATAATTCTTCTTATTGTATATCGTTTTACTATGTTAGAGTTAAAAACTTTCCCTTTTTATTTAGACAAAAATGGGAGAAATGTTGTGGAGTAATCTTTTTGTACACTGTGGAGATTTGTCACTTGGATTTGTTTAACAAAAAGGTGAACAGCCAATAGCTAGGCAGAATTTTGGGGGCAGAGAGGACACTGGGAAGAAGAAGAGATGTGGAGAGTCACCAGCCAGAGACAGAGGAAGCAGGAAATCAGCACAAGCAGTATAGAGTAAAGGTAATAAAGCCAATAGGCAGAAGGTAAATTAATAGAAATTAGTTAATTTAAGTTATAAGAGCTAGTCAGAAACAAGCCTAAACTATTGGCTAAGCTTTCATAATTAAAAACAAGTTTCTATGTCTGTAGTTGACATGAGGGACAGAAAAATCCACCTGCAATTTTATAAATATTAAGGTTTATTCCCTTATTCACCCCAACTTCTTAAGGTTTATTCCCTTTTTCACCCCAACTCACTGCAGCACAGGCTCTGTGAAGGATGTTAGGAAAGCACTCTGGGTGATGCTACTTCTGCCTTTCAGATCCCTTCTACTGGATCAACCCTGGGGTTCTGGTTCTCATCGCACTTCTGCCTGCACTACTCCTGCAGATCTCTGTGGGCCTTGTGTTCCTGTTTCTGCAGCACAGACTGAGAGGTATGGGCAGTGGTTGGGTCTGCCAGGACCTTTCCTGGTTCTTAAGGGACAGCTCATTTTCCAGGCTTCTGAGTTCAGACCTGCACAACAAGTTTTACCAAACACTTTCAGACAGGACTGTGCATTTACCTGAGAAGGAAGACTAACATGTAACAGCCTCATTGCTGAGGAAGAAATTGGGTTCAGTGACTTGCTCAAATGGCAGGTTACAGGCAGTGGAGCTCAACCCTCGTTACACCTTAGCAGCCTCATGAAACTGGAAGAGTAGTCTCTTCAAAGTCAGCCAGGTCAAAAATACTAGGCATTTAAAAAAATCTTCAGGACTGGAGAGATTGCTCAGTGGTTAAGAGCAATTGCTCCTCTTCTAGAGAATCTACAAACATCTGTAACTCTAATTCCATGGGATCTAACATCTCTGGCCTCCTCAGGCATCTGCACTCATGTGCATATATCTACGTGTAGACAAACACACCTATACACAAAAAAACAGAATAAAAATTTAAACCTTCAGATCTATTTTTATTTGTGTATGCTTGATTGTATGTGCACACATATGTATAAGTGCTGTAAGAGACCAGAAGAGGGTGTCAGAGACCCTGGAACTGGAATTATATGTGGTTGTAAGATGCTCTATGAGTGTTCTAGGAACTGAACCCTGGGTCCTCTGCAAGAGTTACAAGCATTCTTAGCCCTTGAGCCATGTCTCCAGCCCCACTACTTCACATTTTAATAAGGGATTCTGAAATAAAAGTCTTTGCCATATAGAGTGCATTAAAAAATGTTTCTCCTGTCTTTTCCATTCAACTGTGGACACAAATTCAGCTGTTGATGAAATCTTGTGGGTGTATGCCCAGAACCTCCAGTCAGAGCCTTCTCAGACTGTGTCCTTCCCAGTACCACAGCATAAGGTCTTGTGTTACCACGTCCTCTTGCTTATAAGAGGGTAAGGCAGCAAGGAGGGTTTGCTCCATGGAAAAGAGACAGGTATCAGATCAACAATGGTCCTGCCTTGTGCACAATAGAAAGAGTTCCATACTGTACTACATCCCCAGCCCCTCAGTGAGGTCTTTTATTTCACTTTAAAATCATCCCAGATGTTTGGTTACTTGTTCCTTGGCAACGAAAAGGCCCTCTGCCATCATGGTTGAATAGAACAGGAAGCTAGAGCTAGGTAGCCTAGGATCCAACTTTATTGTAGACACCAAACTATGAGGAAAAATTCTTAGGTTCTCCAAGTCTCCAAGTAGGAATAGCATTTTCCCTCTTAAACTGTGGGAAGCTTACAAAGAGGCAATGTCATGGAAAGTGCCTAGTGTAGATGCAACCATAAAGTAGTATCTCACTAAATGTTTAGTTCTTCCTTCAAGTAGGGTATGACTTTATATTTACAAAATAGTGTTTTACTCAACCATGAGAACTGAGCAAGGAGTAATAGAAGAAGTGATAAAAACATATGATATAAGGTTGGAAGGACAGCTCAGGGGCTAAGTAAGACCTGTACCGCTCTTACAGAGGGCTCAAGTTCCTTCCCTATCACCTGGGCCAGGCAGCTCACAACTACCCATAACTTTAGGAGCTCTGACAGCTTTTTCTGGACTCCAGGAGCACATGTCCTCATCTGTATACACACAAACACACACACACACACACACACACACACACACACACACACACACACACACACACACAGAGAGGAGAGAGAGAGACAGACAGACAGACAGAGAGAGGAGAGAGAGAGAGAGAGAGAGAGAGAGAATAGAGAGAGAGAAATAAGAAAAACAAACATGGCCGGCAGTGGTGGTGCATGCCTTTAATCCCAGCACTTGGGAAGCAGAGGCAGGCAGATCTCTATGAGTTCGAGACCAGCCTGGTCTACAAGAGCTACTTCCAGGACAGCCTCCAAAGACACAGCGAAACCCTGTCTCGAAAAAACAACAAACAAATAAACAAACAAACATGATGTGGTTTGAACATTGCTGGTTCCTGAGGAACAGTCCTAAAGACTTTTGCATTCTTAAAAGTTTTTTTTGGAAGCTCTAGCTATGAAGTGCAGCTATCTTTGACCAAAGAACAGTAGGCCCTGATCGTCTGCAAGATTATTCTCTCTAGCCAAACAAGCAGGTTTTGGAGGGACACATATGGAGTTGTAAAAAACGAAGAGAAGGGAGCACTCGCCTAGCCAGCTGGAGCATCATGGTCACCCTTGGCCATCAATGGGATGATAGACAGCACAGCCGATTGCCCTCACAAACAGGCTCTTGTTTTCTTTATTTCATTATTTAAATCAAACAACACCCACAGAAAGAGCCTGAATTCTTGGTTTTGAATATAGAGCTCTTCCCACTCTCCAAAGATGTGCCCAAGCTATCAAGAAATTGCCCACACGAAAGTCCAGGTGCCGGGTACAGAAGGGTCCTCATACAGTAGCAAACCAGGAACTAAAATATTGCCTTTTTCTATTTTAGGAAAACTTCGAGCAGAAGTCGGTGAGTTCTAGGCGCCCATCCTCATCAATTCCTCCTATCTGGTCTTTTAGCTTAGCCAAAATGTCCCTTTCTTCAGACCATTTCTGCCTTTCCCCCATGCTCTGTGCTCCCTTCAATTGGGAACACCAATATTTAAAACTACAACAGCTGAAGATTGGGAATCTTATTGTCTCACCTGAGTTCAGCTAGTATAGACATTAAATCCTCTAGCTTGCTTTATTTCTTGTCAGGACTAGAGCCAGTTTTAAGTGATTTAAATAAATCCAGAGAAAGGAGCCCCATTCAGTGCCCAGCTGAATCCATTTTCATCTGTTCCTCTTTCAGAGAATCTCCATCGGACTTTTGGTAAGTTCAGACATATCCCTGCCCTCCCAAGTCACTGTGGGATTTCACTTGTGGCCCGGGGGACTAGGACCAGTGGCTCTTTGTAGGGTCCCTCCACCTTTTTTTTCTTTGCATTTAAGATCTGTGGCAATATAGAAAAAAATATGTACCATATTCTCGTGTCAGGCACTACACTAAATTTCACAAATGTAAAGCCCTTATATACATTTTTTCATCTTGTGAATTATAAAAGGTAGGTAAACAGATCCTTTACACATAAACTTGGTTGCCTAGTTGAGGGAAAATATGCTTGAAAAAGACACAATTACTGGGACTAAAGACATGGCTCAGTGGTTAAGATCACTTGCTGCTCCTCCAGAGGACCTAAGTTCTATTTCCTGACCCACAGCAGACATCTGTATACACAAGGCATTCACACATAAATAAGAAAAAAAAAAGACTTTTTAAAACATGGTGTGACTATGTTTTAAGGTGTGACCCTGGCTAAGCTGAAATTTACTCTGTAGAACAGGCTGGCCTTGAGCTCACGGAGACCTACCTGCCTCTGCCTCCCCAGTGTTGGGGTTAAAGGCATGTTTTGAAAGTCATCTACTATACTTACATGGCAGAGTTGGTTTTCATGAGCACAACCCAGGTACATGGCTCTTCAGAGAAGGCTACTTCGAGGAAAAGGTAAAGCCACATTAGTACCTTTTCTTTTTTGAGTAAGGGTCTCTCTCACATGGTTCAGTCTGGCCTCAGACTCTATGCCATGAAGAAAGATGTTGGGCTTCTGATCCCTCTGCCTTCACTTCCCAAGTTCTGGTCAATGGTATGCAACCAAGCATGCACTGACTAGACTATTAATCCTTCAAGAATCATCTTTGTGGTGTAGCGTATTGTCACCATGGAGGGGAGAATGGCAGCATGCAGACAATCATGGTGCTGGAGAAGTAACAGGGAGTTCTCATCTGGAACATCAGGCATCAGGAAGAGAGGGACGCTGAAGAAAATCATCTTTGCATTTTCTTTACTTCAGACTGCACAGTCCCTAAGGACAACACCAACGGCAGAAGAATCCCCCAAATGTTTGCTGAATAAATCCCATATGAATTAGAAGACAGCATTCAGCAGAGGACAGGAAGTCCTTGCTCTGAGCAATCTTCCTAAACAGCTTTTGTTTCTGAGGCCGAAAGCAACCCTGTTCAGTTCTCCTGGTACCTGGCACACAGGGCTCCACTCTAGCATGTGACATTGGGCTAGCATGTGAATGTCACACAAGTAGCCTTTGAACATCCAAAGAAAAATGTAATTGTTTTTTAGTGTTGTGTGTGTAGGGGTTGGGTGGGTGAGTGGGCAGGTGCTCACACGGAGGTCAGAGGACAATCTGTGGGACTTGGTTCTTTCCTTCCATCATGTTGGTTCTGTGGATCATACTCAGGTCTTCATGCATAACAGTTTACCAACTAAGCCATCCCACTGACCCCATTCACTTATTTTGAGACAGACTCTCATATATTTCAGGTAGCCTCAAACTTGCTATATAGCCAAAGACTACCTTGAATTTTGATACCCTGCCTCTACCTCCTGTGTTCTGGAATTATAGGTGTGAGCCACCAAGCCTAGTGCATGCTGTGCTGGGGAATGGAACTCAGAGCTCTGTGCATGATAGGCAAGTTGCAAAAATGGAGCTCTAGAAACTGAGCTACATTTCCAGCCCCTGGGATTTTACTCATAAAATTTGAATGTCTAAATTCTTAACCATTTTTGTGTCTTGAAATCACAAATGCAGCCAGTGCTATTACTGTATTTATGAGAATTGATTCTACCGGCCTCAACATGTGAGATGAGCACTCTACTGGACCCACCCCTAGCCTGATGTTTATGTTTTTACTATAAGAATACCTTAGGAATAAAGGAGGCTGAGGCAGGGTTTCTCAAGTTCAGGGACAGCCAGAGATACATGGCAAGACACCCTATCTCCAAAAAAAAAAAAAAAAAATTGCTAGGGATAGAGAGGATGGGGGAGGGTTAGTGAGTAGCCAAACAATGTATGAAAATGTATGCAGCCCATTATTTTGTGTGCTAAATAAAATCATCTAAAAAGGAAAAGCTAAATTCAACTAGTAAGTTAATGAAAGCAAAGGCATGAAGCACCTCATCCAAATCCTTGGACTCTATAGTTTTTCCTCAGAGTCCTTTGGTGTTTGGGGGTTAAAAAGAGTGGGTGTGGTATAGAGGAAAACACTCTGTTCTGCTTTACCATTCAGATCCTCACTTCCTGAGGGTGCCCTGCTGGAAGATAACACTGTTTGTTATTGTACCTGTTCTTGGACCCCTGGTTGCCTTGGTCATCTGCTACAACTGGCTGCACCGAAGACTAGCAGGTGCCGTGTCTGGACAGCAAAGAGCACCATGAATGTAGCAGGGAACTCAGACTGACCAGAGTGGGAGAGAGTGGAGCCACGGGGGAACTCAGGCCAACCAGAGTGGGAGAGAGTGGAACCACAGGGGAACTCAGGCAGACCAGAATGGGAAAGAGTGGGACTATGGTTCTACATTCCAGGGCTGGGATTGCCTTCCTCCCATGTCCCCATGCTCACCATCAGAATCCTCAAAAAATGAGAAGCAATTCACGACATGCATGGGTCCCATGGAAAGGGAGGGTTGTCTAGAGGGGATATGAGGTGTGGGGGGGGGGGCGGCAGAGAAACTCCCACTGTTCACCCTCTTATTCATCTCTTGTTTGCAGGACACTTCCTTGAAGAGCTAAGTAAGTTTTCCCCAACAGCCCTCTCCATTCTTGAGACCAGTCTCAGTCTGCACCTCTGGAACTCACTATGTAGACCAACCTGGTCTGGAACTTACGCCAATTCTCTTGTCTCTGTCTCCAAGTGCTAGGGTCGTAGGCATGTGCCACCATACCCAATCTTTTTCCTTTCTTCTAAACTGAACAAAAAAAGCCAGCACAGGGAAGATGGCTACTGGAAGGAAATATTCCTGTGAGGGAAGCTGGAAGGGAATAAGTTTTCAGTGCCATAGAGGCTGCTGAGCCACTCTCCCTGCTGACTTAATATCCTTCAGTACACCTTGGCAAGAGTCCCACCTCTGCATTCTCCTTTGATAGTTATCCTTCAATACCAACCAAGGGGGTGGGAGAGGCAGAGATAACATGACCCCTGGGAACTGTCTATCTCCTAGGTTCAATGACTTCATGAAAGAAAGCACTGGCAGATTTTTTAACTTACTTTTCTTCTAGGAAACCCCTTTTGAGTGATGGTACAACTTCCTGGCATGGAGGAAAGCCTGGCAGGCCAAGAGACAAGTTGTTGGGGATGTCTCTCATGGGCCTCTTTCCAATCTACATCTACAGAAACACTCCGGATTCCAAACAATTTGATTTCCCCCTTCAACTGTTTTCCTTTCCTCAGCTCCTTCCTTCCCCTAATTTTGCCTCCCACATCTTTTTATTCCTGGTCCTAGTCTTCCTCCAAGAAGCACCCCATGGCTAAAGTCAGGCAGTCTATCAGAAGACACCTGTGTATCAGAGTAATACAGGAGTGATTCTGTCAGTTTACCCACCACCTCTACATGACAAACTACAGAACATCAACTTTACAAATAGATGTTTCTTCCAAGACCACAGCCTTGACTAGGAAGAACAGCAATGTAGATAGTAGGGGGGACAGTGACAGCAGGGCCCACAATGTTAAGGAAGCTACATGAGCCATAGAGTGACTATGGAGTCTGAATCCAAACCTGAAAATGGCATCTAAAGGACCCTGATCAGAGCACCATCCTGCTTGGGCAGCTTGCAGATGGGAGGAACTTGAGAAACAAGGGTTGAGAACTGGGTATCCTGTCTTTTCCCACCCATTTCCCTTTACATCCTTTATATTCCTGTCTCTCATTTTCTCCCGTCTTTATTCCCCTCAGAATACTGTTTTGTTCAACAATTACTACTTGATGGTCTACCAGACACGAACAAGCTAGGTGCTAATTAATAATACAAGTTTCTCTGTGTACACTTTTCCTTTCCTTGTTGTGTCTTTCATCATCCACTCATGTCTCCCATCCAAACCTCCTGAAGCTGGAGGCCAGTCTTCAGGAAACCCAGACGCAAAGATTGAGATTGTAGTTTTAAAAATTATATTTATTTTGTGTGATGTTGAGATATGTGGGATGGGAGCATGTGTGATGTCAGGAATAGGTTTTCCTTCTGTCACAGGGGTCTCAGGGTTCAAACTCAGGTCAAGCTGAGTGTCAAGCTCCTTTGCCCACTAAGCCATCTTGCCAGCCCCAAAGGTCTTATTTTTGTTTCAGGAGTTCTCACTGCATGTATGTTTCATCTTGTCTTCTGGGATTTCATTGTTTCGTCTTTACTCCCCAGAGGACCCCTTTGCTTTTGAAACATTCCTCAGCTTCAAGGTATCAAGAGAGCCAAGCACATGACTCGGGATTCTCCAGCACTTATTGGGACTGCCTGACCCACCTTTTACACCACTAGTGATCCAGCAGGCTTTCCAATCCCCTAAAGCAGATGTCACAGGTGGGGCAACAGTAGCTAGTTTGCTCTGTGTTGGATGACTGGGATCCAACCATGGATGACTGGGAGGGCTCTTCACTACTGAAACATTGGGTGGGCTGATTTTGTAAGTGGAACCTGAGGTGGTTTAATAAACCAGTTTTGGTGGTAAAATGCTTAAAACAATAGGGGCAAATGATGTTTCGTCTTGAGCCTTTCACTGGACTAGACTTGGAACTGCCACCCAAGGATGAGGCTCTGTCATGACTTGCCTTAGCTCTGGCCACTGGTCCCTGGATCACTTTCACACGCCTGGAAGCTTGGGATTCAGGTCTTGGAAGTGGAACCTCCACATTATGCTCCTGGTTGCCAGCCAATGGCTTCTTTTTTTGGTGTACCCTCTTGTGACGTTTCACCTCAGACTGATCCCGGAAGCGTTTTCCACACTCAGAGCATGAACTGGGCCTACTGTAAGAAAAATGAGTCCGTCGGTGACGGTTCAGTGAAGAACTACCACAGTAACTCTTATCACAGATCTCACAAGTGAAAATCCTCTCTCTACAATTCTGGGGCTTGGAGTCCTGGGCCTTCTGCTGGGCCTTCTGCTGGGCCTTCTTAGGAAACTGGTGACCAAAGATGTTGGTGAATGTTTCATAAAAGTTGCCACAGGTCAGGCAGAAAAAGAATGATCCACTGTAAAATATCCCTTTGCAGGCAGGAGAGGCCCTCTCCTCATCATTACCCTCCTCATCTCTCAGGTTAGAGCTGGGTTCTTGAAATTTCCTCCTGCTTCCTGTGGTAGAGGTGAGAAAACACACAGTTCAATATGACAGTGTCACCAACACAAGGTATTCCACTCAGTACATGTCACTTTTTCATTTTCCCAACCTTTAAAACTCAACCATTCATCCTTGGATCTTACAGGCTAGAAATAGGAAAAAAACAGTAAATAAAAATAATGAAAGCTAGTAAAAATTTCATAGGAATCTTCTATGACCTCAAATATCTAAATGCTAGCTTACATCTTTGAAATCCATCTTCTCACTCTCAATATTGCTCATATTCCCACAGATGACAAGAACACATAGTGTAGAGTAGTCTCACCTCATCCCTGATTTCACATGTGTTAGCCACAGCCCAAAAATATGAAAGGGAGAATTCCCTACTGTAGGACCACATTCACATAACTTTTTAATAAAAATAGAATAGTTATGATATATATGAGTGTTTTAGTTTAATTTATTGCTGTGTCTAGTATTAAAAAAAAAAAAAAAACTCGGGGACTGAGGATGTAGCTTAGTAGTAGAGCACTTGCTGCCTAGTATACATAAAGCCTTGGGTTCAATCCCCAGCTCTGTAAAAACAAAAAACACATAAATTGGGCCCAGTGCTATGTGTGGTTATAACATGACTGTCTCAGACCTGGAGTAACAAGGGTCTTTGGGGTCCAGCCCCAAGGTCCTCTTCAGGGTTCAGTTCAGATGCTACAGGAAGTGAAAGGAACTTAGAGTACCCAAGGGCTAACGAACTCTCACAAGGTGCTGTTCCAAACAAGTTTCTTTATTCTTATGCCTCTATTCTAATTCTGTCCTAATTTTAATTCCTCCTAGCTTCTCCTCTAGCCTAAAAACTGTCTTCCTACAGGAGACTTGGAGCAATTAAAAAATATCAAGAGAAAAAAAAAAAAAAAGGCTGGGCGTTGGTGGCACATGCCTTTAATCACAGCACTGAGAGGCAGAGGCAGGCAGAACTTTGAGTTCGAGGCCAGCCTGGTCTCCAGAGCGAGTGCCAGGATAGGCTCCAAAGCTACACAGAGAAACCCTGTCTCGAAAAAACAAAACAAAACAAAACAAAATTTCAAGAATTACCTCTCATTGGTCAAAAGCACATTCCTAGGGTAAGTGATAAGTAGCTGAGCCATTCTCCATGGCAACACATGATTCCAAGGTTACAAGAGTATGACTGATCAGATAGAGTGGGGCACAGTGCCCAGTGACAAACTCTGAGATACAGGTCTATTGTCAGCAGACTTGACAAGAATTGGCATCCTTTTCTTAGGGTGCTTTGTGTAGCAACCTTGGTTAGACACCTGCGACTCTGACCTTGTGCATAGCTGTGAAGTTTTAAATTTATGATCTATTTACAAAAACCTTTCATCTAGTCTAAACTTGCTCTAAGGTAAAAGTGAGTTAATTGTGTGCAGTTAGACTGAGAAAAAGTAACAAAGCTGGCTTTTAAGTGTCTACAGTCTTCATGGGACAAACAAATAGATCTAGTTATGAAGCATGTTCTAGTATGTTTTCTATACATCAACTTTTCATTTCAAAATTTAGTATAATTTTATCTTCCTGATCATCCGCAGATATCTGTGCCCAAGATTGAGATGCAATCATGAGATTACATATACACATCACATGGGATTGCACACTACAATGCAGATATTGGGGAGACACCAGGCTGCTTTAGCAGATGTGAGCAACAGCTTCCAGAGTCGAAGGTCCTGCAGGCCTTGCTGGACAGGATTAAGCACCATCAGAGTCAGTCCTCTATTGGGTTGACATCTGAACACTAGTTGTCACCTGTTGTAACTCTCATCACCTCTGCCCTTGGTGTAATCAACCTAAGCTATCATTCTTCTCCATTCAATACTCTTATCTCAGAAAAAAGTGTATCCTTCTCCCGCTCAACATAGTTTCTCCACTTTGGATTGTTTCTTGGGAAGAACTTGTTAACCAAAGGGTAACTGGGACATAAGCAACCCTCATGTAATCTCTCAATTCCTAGAAACTAGATGCCTTGTTTTGAAAGTCTTGGCTGTTCATTATGAAGTCAATGGATTTAAACCTTTGATTTCAAGGTTTCTTCTAACCCCAAGTCTAATCAGGATGGAAATGTATAAAGATAATCGAGATGACATGCTGAGCCTGGATCCTCTAGTATAGCTCACCATTCTACGATTGTCCTGGGCCCTTTTTACCTTCCTCTCTCCTTTGCATTTCTTCTCTATTTTAAAAAATTACACTTATTATTCTGTATTCATGTGTACATGTATGTACATGCTACAACATGCTTATGGAGGTAAGCTGACAACTTGTGGGATTGGTTCTTTCCTTCCAAGTACATGTCGCATTCCAGTTGTGAGCCTTGGTGGCAGGCAATTTGAACCACTGGACCATTTTGCTGACCCTTGGTTTTGTGGGATGATGGGGCCTCAAATACACTATGAATCTGAGGAGTTGAGGTGTTGGAATTACAGATTTGGGCTACGATAGCTTCCTTTGCCATTCTTACCTGCTGCCTTTGGGGGATGGAAACCCGATCTCCTCTGTCCTTTTCCATTTGGCATGAAGTTTCTGACCTGGTTTAGGCAGAAAATATTTTGGCTGTGAGTGGAGTTATATTTTTGGGTGGGTGGGAGGTATAGTTTTGTTGTCTTTGGCAACAAGGTCACACTATACAGTGCAAGCTGGCTCTGAACTCTCCACCCTTCCCAGTGGTGAGATGCTCTACTATAATAGTCTGCAGTATGGAAATGAAACAAGTTGGTTCCATGCTAAACCATTTACGTATTATACAGACAACAGGCAGCCTCCTATGTGATTGCTTTAAGAAAGTCAGTCTAGGCCTGGAGAGATGACTCAGCAGTTTAGTACACTTGTTAATCTGTAGAGGCCCTGAATTCTGTTCCCAGTAACCACATGGTGGCTTACAACCATCCATAAGTCCATACTAGACACACATAGTGTACATACAAACATGGAAGCAAAACATTCATAAACATAAAATAAACCCCAAAATGTGGGGTTTTGTTAAGAACATTAATCTAAGATACCTGGTTGCAGGGAAAAGTATATTTAAAAAGGCAACTTTTAGTATAATGCCTTGCAGGTGTGGTTTCTTTTGTTTGGGTTTTTTTTTTTTTTTTTGAGATAGTTTCACTATGTAATCCAAACTGGCCTCAATCTTTATAACCAAGGCTGGGGCTTAAATTTGTGACTCTCCTGCATCAGCCCCAGAAGTGTTGGGATTGCAGGCTTTTGTCAATAAACCAGGCCTGAACAGGCAAATTTACATTTTTTCAAAATATGGTGCTGGTGATGAAATTGTCTTGGGGTTGGGAAAAGTAGCTCAACAGATAAAATGTTTGCCATGCAATCATGGGTTCTTGAGTCTAATCCCCAGAACACACAAAAAAGCCAGGTGTAGTGGCACTTGGATGTAATACCTGTGTCTGGAAGCAGAGATCCTTAGGTCTCACTGACCAGTCATCCTAGCTGAATCATGAGTTCCAGATTAGTGAGAACATACCAAAAACTAAAAGAACGGGGATGGAGGGGTAGGAGGGCAGATGGTACCCTGAGGAATGAAGACCCAAAGTTGACCCTGGCTTCCATGTGAACACGTAAGCGTACCTACACGTACATGAACACACACACACAAAAAAACATTCTTTGTCTTTCTATGGGCTGTTTGTTTTCAGGTTTATTTTATTTTGTTTTGTGTGCGTTGAGTGTTTTGCATATATGTATGTGCACATGTTTGGTGCCCACATACATGTCTGCCCACAGAGGTCAAAAGGCAGTTTAAGATCCCTGGAACTAGAGTTACAAACATTTGTGGGCCACCATGTGGGGATTGGAAACTGACTGAATTCAGGTCGGTAACGATTTTTTCCGCCAGCTGCCTTGGTTCTGCCGCCACTTAGGGCCCCCAAATAACACACACAGTCTTATATTAGTTACAATGCTGCTGGCCAATGACTAGGACTTCCTATTTGCTAGCTCAGTCTTAATTATCATAACTACTAATCTATGTATTTTTATAAGGACTAATCTTACCAAGGATGCTGGCTTAATGCGTCCTCTCTTTCTGGGATCATACGGAAACCTCTTTACTATATTTCCCAGAATCCTCCTCAACTCCTAGCCCCACTATCTTGCTTCCCTATTGGCCAATAGTGCTTTATTTATCAACCAATAAGACAAACATACACAGAAGGACTTCCCCCATTACAGGTCCTCTGCAAGAACAAGTTCTCTCCCAATCCACGAGCCACCTCTCTGCGCCTATGTAGATTTTTCATTTCGTTTTGTATTGTTTACCCTTGTAGTCCAGGCTGGCCTTAAAGTTCCTATGTAGCTAAGAATAACCCTTGACCTGGTCTTCCTACCTCCACTTCCAACCCTTTTTGTTCTCACCCCTGAACTTCGAGACTCAGATCTTCCAGGTATAGAACCAGGGACCAACTTTGATCTATGGGAGTAAAAAAAAAATCAACCCCATATTCTAAGGCTATAGGGCAGGGAGAGTGACGAGTATCATGGCCACTTACTCACATATGCTAAGTTTCCAAAGAGTTCTGATTGCACATCCAGGTAAAGGGCCTGCTGCTCAGGACTCAAACATCTCCATTCTTCCTGGGTGAAAATCAGTGCTATATCCTCACAAGTGATTCGATTCTGGAGTGGCTGGGTAGACTTAAGAATGCAAATACAGAGACTTGAGGTAACTGAGGTAGTGCCATCTTGTCTTGGCTTTGAGTCTGCTTAGGGACCCTCTAAACAGTCACATCAGCCTTAGCAACACATTTAGGGTTTTCTATGATCCTGACCATAGCCCAAATGCATAACCAAAATATCTGAAGTGTGTAGCCAAAGCAAATATTACCAGGTTCCCCTAACCTATACCTGACAATGTGGTTTTTGCCATTATAACTGCAGGACCCCTGAACTTCCATGCCAAGAGTTTTCCCCAAAGTGCCAGCCTGCTCCTGGTCCCCAGTTTAAATGAAGGACTCTTATTTGGCCTTATGAGCATGGCAGTGTGGAACATTCTCACGTGGACTATAAAATACTGACATTCTCAAGAGAATTCAGACCCAAGAGAAAGATGAAAGGAAAGAGCAACTATGAAGAAGAGCACAAAGTCAGGACATGTGGTTTACAGAAAGGAAAGGGAGATGGATACAGAAAAAGGAAATCGCGAACTATGATTAAGAGAAGTGAAGGAAGAGAAATTGCTATTCTTACAAAGTCTGCGAAGGATACTAGGGTGGTATGGGAGAGAAAAATCATGCAATTTCCCCCTGTTGTGTGGCCTGGGACAATCTGAAGTTCCACTACATCCACAGTCAGGGGAGTGGGGAAAAGAACTCAAAGACTCTAAGGCCTACCATTTCTCTATGTGATCTCCTCCCTCCCGCTGTTGGGTTTCACTGTGTTATATTCATGTGTGTATGTCCTCTACCTTAGTTGTTTTGTTTTGTTTTTGAGAAATCTCTCATTGAACCTGGAGCTCCACAATTCAAGAAGAGTATCTGCCCAGAAACCCTCTGGGGTTATCCTGTTGCACCTAGAAGTTTGTGTGTGTGTGTGATTTTGTTTGGTTTTATGTGGGGACTGAAGATCCCACCTGGGATCCTCATGTTTGTGCAAGTAACTTTACACATTGAGCCATTTACACATTGAGCCATCTCCCCAACTCCTCCACCATAATCTTTCTTCTGGTACTTCCATGGAGCAGCGTGTCTTTAGTTGTGTCTCTTTCTGTTTTTAGCCACTTTTGACCTGGTCCCCAAAATTAGTGGACTCCTTGTGACTGACTATCCCCCAACAACTGGGAAAATACAGAGGTCCTACAAGGAAGGGCTCCAGCATTTGATACTGCTTCCTATAACAAAATTATCTACTCTAGAAGACTGTCTTCCTTGAACATTCAGCTGTCCAAATTCTCGTCTTTCACAATTGATAGCTTTAGTTCCCTCAAAGCCCAGGCTGTAGAGTAGAGTTCAAGGCTCATATTACCTGTTTCTTAGCTTCCATTGTTTGGTAATGACAGGCTGGTGCTAGGTGTTTGACATTTACTCCAGACTGCTTCTAGCCACTATTGGTTGGTGCCTGTTTCTAGAAATCTGAAGTTAAGGGAAAAACATATAATATCAGCAAAACGATAATAAGCAAGGGCTTCCTTAACACAGTCACTAACTTCCTGCACTATGATGGGACCTTCTCAGCAGTGCCACTTGAGTAACAGTTAATGGTTCCATCTTCACAAACCTCAAGTGTAGAGATGTTAAGACATTCATTCAAGGACATTTGATCCATGGGAGAGTTAGATTTTTGTGACCTGACTGTGTCTGGTACCCTGGGGCTCAGACCTAAGGGCTTGTGCATGCTGAGCAAGTTCTGTATGAGACTTATGTATACCCCAAGCTCTATGACTTAGATTTTTAGTATATAGATACGTTATTTATAATCATTGAGTTATCCCCTGATGACCTCTTAGGCTAAAAATATAATTAGGTCAGACATGCAAGTAATGCAACTAGCTTACAGAACCTGATGGTCTGTAATGCCAGGAAACTGCAGCCTGTGACCACTATCCAGCATGAGGAGAACATCAGAGTATCCCATGTATCACATAGTGCTAGTCTCAGGACAAGTTACATCAAACCCCAAAATACAAACTGAATGAATGTGTAAGACTTTCCCATCATTTCGAACCATCTTAAGTCTTGGCATCATGAGTCAGGTATCACTTCTACACACAGACCCTTGCAAAGCACAGTAATGATACTCCAACATCGTTTAAGTTCCCTGTTCACCCTGAAAATTTCATGCTCTGGTTTAAAAGAAAAAGGCCTCTTCCTGTGGACAGCCACTCACCTATTTCGCCTCTCTCTACATGCTAAGGAAAGCTTAAAAGCATAAAAACACGTTGACCTTCCTTTTCCACTTCCTTTTAACTTCTTTGATTAACTGAAAATACCATCAAGAAACAAGGCATTTGAGGAATTGCTAACCGGACCCCCAAGAAGTTGCCAGGAAAGCCACAGTCAGTCCTAGGATCTGGAGTTGATTCTCTTTCTTCTCCATCTTCTTACCTTTCATTGCCCTCTCCCCTTCTTTTAAGATGATTTGAGCCTGTTGTTTGAGATGTGCAGGTCGAGCATCACTCTCCCATTTTTCAGCCATCCACATTCGAAACAGCTCTATACAAGTGTTTTCAAGGACCTGCCCTTAAGTTTTCAGGAAGACCCCTTGCTATCATCAAGTCTTCACAATGGCAGGAAGATGTGAGAGTGGTGACCCAGTCTATTACCCAAGCACAGGGAAGACTGAGACAGGAACTCTGGGACATCCTGGGCTATAAAATAAGTCTCAAAAAACAACACTCACACACACAAGATAGCAGGGAGCAGTCCTCTGGGACAGCCTGGGTTACATAAGATTAAAACAACACCACACACACACACACACACACACACACACACACACACACACACACTAGCTGGGAGCAGTTCTTGGTACAGATTTAGGCAGCTTAAGAAGACTAACAGGTTGCTTACCTCAACCCACCTCCTCCCTCTTTTACCTCCTTTTGTACTTTCCTTGTCCAGGAGCCTTGAGAGGGGAAGGAGACTGAAAACAAGAATTGGCTGTTAATTGGCAAGAGGTCTCGGATTCACCTGTACCCTGGCCTGCCCCACCCTTCTGGAGGGAATGTGCAGACATCTCTCAATCCCGAGTCCATTCTTCCCAACTGAAACCCTTTCGTGGGTTCGAAAATCTGGCCCCAATAGCACACACTTGTAATCCCTGCTCCCAGGAGGTTGAGACAGGAAGATCACGAAATGAAGCCTCCGTCTCCCTTTCTCTAAATCGAGGCGTCTAAATCTGAGGCCCCCACCTCTCTCTCTCTCTCTCTGACACACACACAACCTGAGGAGAAATGCCTCCACATCATGGGCTTTGCTGGATGTGCCCTCCCGGGGGGGGGGTCAGCTTTTCCTCCGTGTTGCCGGGTGGGGAGGTTTCTCTCAGCCAGGTGTGGGTCCCCTCGTGGCTCCACCCAGGGCGCTCAAGCTATTACAGAGGCCATCAGCCCTGTGGGGTTCCGGGGGTGGGTGGGGGAGAGCTCGGCATCCCCACAGTCCCTCGGCTGGCTACAGTCTTCCCCAGCGCTCGTCCTCGGAGCAGTTGCCCTGGACCGTGCACACTCAACCCTGAAACTCCTTCCCCGCTCGCCCGCCGGCCTCTCGGAGGACCGCAGCTCAGGGCGTGTTAGAGCCCTAATGGAAGCGCGGGGGCGTGAACTCGAGAAGACGCTTCTTCCCCAAGTCAGGGGTCCGTTACACAGTGGCCACACCTTGACACGCAGTCCCTCAGCTTCCGCGCCGCAGGGTGGCTGCTCGCCAGAGGTCAGAAATTTGGATCTTAAGAAGCTCAAGCCTTCTCGCCCCGCCTACAGGATAGCTCTACTGATCTCACCTGAGCTAGAAAATCCCATTGCCCAGCATTTACTTCTGCGGTGGTGGGGTGGTGGGGTGGTGGTGTGGGAGGGTAGGGAGGGCTCCTGGATACGTGACTCAATTTTACTAATTCCAGTACTAGGTGGAAGTGAGTTCCAGACCAGCCTGGACTACACAGCTAAAAAAAAAAAAAAAAAAAAAAAAAAAAAAAAAAAAAAAAAAAGAAAGCAATAACACATAAAAGACACTACTACTAAAAGCTTTAGCTCTCTCCTAGTGAGACCAAAGGAAAAGTGGAGCACTTCGAAAACAAACAGAATGAGCTATGGAGCAGCTTCATAGGTAAAGTAAAAACGAAGAAAGCACACAACGAGGCTTAAAAGACACATACTGGGCGGGATAGATGGCTCAGTAGTTAAGGGAAAGTCCAGACAGCACAAGTTCGGTTCCCAGCACAGACAGTTCACAGCTGCCTGTAACCAGGGGATCCCACACTCCCTTCTGGTACCTGTCCATATATGGCATATACTCATACAGACAAATGTGAATAAAAATTTTGATGATAAAAAGACATAGACATCACACCAGTCTTCCTAGCCCTTTAAACAGCAAACTCCTTCAGTCTCTCTCTGTAATCTTGTTTTTTCTTTTAATCAGCTCAATTGAAATCACAACACTTAGCGGATGTCTGTGGACTAAGGCAATCAAAGCATGAGAGTAGGTGGGGAAGGTAATTGGGAAGCACAGAAGCACTTGTGTATACTTTACTACTATCTTCAGATCACATGAAATAGGCAGGGAGTGAGGTCAACAAACATGCTTTCCATCAAAAATGAAGAAATAACTGTTCCTCACCCTGGATTCAAATTACTTCATTTACAAAACTGAGCATCATAGTTAACTGATTTAGTTTGATCTTCAATTTTAAATAAACCATTTACTTCTTTATTTTTTGAGACAGGGTCTTGCTCTTCAGACTAGTACAGGCTGTCAGGAACTTGCTATGGAGCCCATGCTGGCCTTGAATTCAAGGTCCTCTTACTTCAGTGACAATGCATATACCACTATACCTGGCTTCTGGTCTTTAGTTCTTGAGGTGGAGATAGGAATCTAGTAGATACGACTGAAACCATTGGGTTGTAAACACCATCTTGCCCACACATTCTAGCACTACAGGAAAAATGAGGCCCTTAAAACAGTTCAGCATGCTGGTCACTCTACGGGCACCGCGACTGTTCCTAACTGATGTGTGATGCGCTAAGAAACTTGGGACAGCCCAGGTGCATTCTAGCCCACTGCAGCCCACCTTTATCTAGCTTGGCATCCCTCCTCTGCCTTGGAGTAGCAGAAGCCTCCTGTTTTGTTGATATCTAAGTGATGTTTCTGTCTATAAATCTTTGTAAACCACATTCTACATAACCCCAGATTTGTCTGCCTCTCTCTTCAGTTTCAGTGCCTCTACACTAGGTTTTCCAGAGACAGTTTGGTTCAGATAAGTGAGGCTGGAGTATTTCAACTTGACACAATCTGGAGTCACTTCAGAGGAGGGAACCTCAATTAAGTAAATACCTCCATAAGATCAGGTTGTAGTCAGACCCATAAGGCATTTTCTTTCTTTTTTAAAGATTTATTTATTATATATACAGTGTTCTGCCTGCATGTATGGCTGCACACCAGAAAAGGACACCAGATCTCATTATCTCAGATGGTTGTGAAAATTAAAATCAGCACCTTTGGAAGAGCAGCCAGTGCTCTCAACCTCTGAGCCCCAGTAAGGCATTTTATTAATTAGTGATTGATGGGGGAGGGCCCAACCCATAGAGAGTGGCGCCATCCCTGGGCTGGTGGTCCTGGGTTCTAGAAGAAAGCAGGCTGAGCAAGAAATGAGGAACAAGCCAGTCAGCAGCTCCCCACCATGGCTTGTGCATCAGCTCCTGCCTCTGGGTTACTGCCTGTTTGAGTTCCTGTCCTAATGTTCTTTGGGGGCAAACAGTGATGTGGAAGCATAAGCCAGATTAACCCTTTCTTCCCCAACTTGCTTTTTGGTCATGGCATTTCATCACAGCAATAGAAACTTTAAGAGAGAGTGTCTATGGTTTACCAACCCCTAAGTAAATTACAGCCGTCCAAGTGGCTCTAGTGTTGACAGTATTTAGATCACAAGATAAGCACAGAAGGACTGAGATCCAAAATCTGAATATCACTGCTGATAACTCAGTGGAGAATATCTGCCTAACATACAGAAATCCCTGGTTCCCTCCACAGTACCACAAACAAACAAAAATCTGAACATCAACTCTATCCAAACTCCAGGCTGGTTACCTAAGTAAGCATTCATGTGTGTAGAAAGACCAGGCCATGCAGGAGGTCTATCCTTAAAAGGCAGAACCTGTCCAGGTGGGATTTGCAAATCTGCACCTTTGCTCCCTTGCTTCCCCACCAAACAACACCCATTGAAGCAGAAAAGGTCTTGATGAACAGCCAGGTGCAGGTGCCAGATGCTATCAAGTAGCTATAATTTCAGCACTAGAGACAGGATTGCAACACACTTGCAACCAGCCTAGATTACAGAGAAGAACCCTGTTTAAAATAAACAAAACAAGCAAAGAAACCTTAATGGCATAAATCACTAACCTCCAGAATTCTTAGCTGTTGGTATGCTTGGAAATTTTGGAAAAATTATAGAAACCAGATGACCATATTAAGGGTGGGCACAAAAGCCTGAATAGAAACTGGCTAAATTTTTGTTGACCACTAAATCACAAGGATGCAGAACAAACCATTTAAATACCGCATCCCCAAATCTAGCAACTGAGTACAGGGAAAATGGAACATGAATGTCAGCCCTACTCTGCTCACCCAAGGCTGACATAATGGGGTGCAGTCCAGGCAAGTTAACAAGCATCTAAAAAACACAGACTGAGTGTCAACACCTGAGGTTGTAGCACAGTGATGGGGCATTTTCTCAATTTGTGAGATGTAAAATCTCAAGTTTGAGGGTTAGGCTACATAGGGACATCTTGTCTAAAAGAACCAAAGCCCACCACCACCTACCCACCAAACAAACAAACAAAAACTGGCAATATTAAGAAAAGCCTAAGCCAGGCGGTGGTGGCGCATGCCTTTAATCCCAGCACTCAGGAGGCAGAGGCAGGTGGATCACTGTGAGTTCGAGACTAGCCTGGTCTACAAGAGCTAGTTCCAGGACAGCCTCCAAAGCCACAGGGAAACCCTGTCTCAAAAAAAAGAAAGAAAGAAAGAAAGAAAGAAAGAAAGAAAGAAAAGAAAAAGAAAAGCCTAACACAAATAGTTTCCAGATTTGTTAAAAATATAAAAATTCTGAAGGCTGGAGAGATGGCTTAGCACTTAGGAGCACTGGCTCCTTCTAGAGGACTGGGGTTCAGTTCTCAGCACCTGCGTGGAGGTTCACAACCCTCCATATCTCCAGTTCCAGGGGATCAGATGCCTCCTGGACCGAGAGTACCAAACATGCAAGTGGTGCACAGTGTACATCAGGCAAAATGTGTACCCATACACATCAAATACAATGAAAATAATTTTTATTTAAAATGTTTTGATACCTCTTGCCCTCTCTTCTTCTCTCATAACATGACATTTCAATAGGTCATATCCATGTGAACAGTGGCACTCTAGCTAGATGTCCCTAAGCCTGTCTGCAACTGAACCCACCTTGAAATATTGAAGTCCCTCTCTAGACTTCCTGTGTCCCTTTCTCTCTGGTTTCCCCCCACCATTCATTCCTTTTGGCCACTCTCCAGGTCTCAACCCCTCTATTTTGACTTCTGGAGCCTCCATGTCTTCCTAAGACAAAGTCCTGAGTGGTTCTTGCTCCTCCTCCATCTTAGTTGTGCAAAGCTCTGGGCTGGTTTCCAGAAGGAGGGAAATCCCCAGCGCAATGGGAGCTACGAACTAGCTGTGTAGTCAACTTGGAGACTTCCAGCACTCAGTGGAGAGAACGTATCTGTGTTTGTGTGGATTTGGGAAGCACTCAGACTCTGAGCCTGACACAGCTTTGAGTATTGAGCCCTGTCTGCTGAAAGCTTTGGTGACCCTGGGAAGTTTCCGCGTAAGGCTAAAGTGCTGGGGTCTCCTGTCCTCAATATCATGGCCACGCGAGGGCGCTGCTGCTCTGTCTTCTAAAGAACTAGGGGCGTCTGTCAATGTCATGGCCACACGAGGGCGCTGCTGCTCCATCCGCTATACTGTGTAAGCGGAGAGAGGACTAGGTTGTCTAGGAATCAGCCAGAAATGACCTACTGAAAGCTGGGACAGGGTTTTGGGGATGAAGAAGTTTCTGGGAGCCCAGGATTACACCGTAGTTGGAAGACAGTAGAGCTGTTAGAAAGAATCCTGTCGTATCTCTTACTATTCCCCTCTCAAACCCCTTGATGTCAACATTACTTCCACTTTCCGTTCCCTTCCTGAGGGTTGGCTTAAGGTTCTGCAAATAAGTGCAGAACTGGGGATTCAACACGTTGAACCCAAGGCACAGACTAAACAAGAAATCCATCACTGAACAACACTCCCAGCCCCTGAAGACTATTTTCTAAATATGACCTTTTAAATTTTAGCATATATGGGGCTGGAGAGATGGTTCAGTGGTTAATGGCACTTACAGTTCTTGCAGAGGACCTGAATTTGATTCTCAGCCTGTACCTCCAGCTACACACACACACACACACACACACACACACACACACACACACACACACACACCTTAAAATAAAATTAAATTTAGAATGCTTGTAGATTTCCAAAGAAACCTCAAAGGTGAGGCACAGAGCCTCCAGTTTCTGTCTAAAACATTCTACAAGGCTGGAGACACAGACCCATGATTAAAAGCTTTGTCTGCAGTTTCAGGGGCCCCAGTTTCAATACAACATCCACATGGTGGCTCACAGTCATCTTCTGACCTCCAGGCTACTGCATGTATGTCTTCCCCATGAACTACTCATGCACACACACACACACACACACACACACACACACACACACACACACACACACACACACACACACGAGAATTAATATCACATCATCATACGTTTATAACTCATGAAGCCATGTTGACACATGCAGCCATATCTATTTCATTCACACTCTAGTTATTGCTAATGTCCCTTTTCTTTTCTAGATGATATCCAAGGCACCATTCATTTAGTCTCAACTGATCCCTAAGGCTCCTCTGGCTGTGACAATTTCTAACTTACTTTGGTTTCGATAACCTCAACACTTTTGAGGACTGGGCCAGCGGATTGAAGAATGTTATTGGACTTGAGTTTGACCGGGACCATGCTTCTAGGAAGCCCAGAGAGATGAAATGTTGCCTGCACCATGTCAAGTTTGTACTCCACACTCTTGATTTGCCTTGGGTACTGAATCTTTCCCATGGTGGTGGTACCGTTTGTGTCCCTGTCAACAATGCATGAGGGCTTCTGTTGCCCATAATTATTACTAGTACTTACTATAAAATTCCTTCTCTCATCTCTGTGACCAAATGCATTACAAGAAGTGACAAAAGGGAGGAAAGGTTAATTTTGGCGCGTGGTTGAAGGGTACAGTTCATCGTGGCGGGGAAGGCATGGTTATAATAGCAGCTTGCAATGGTCCTGGTGGGAACTTGTTCCCACCTGGGTGTATTAGGAAGCAAAGAAAGAAGGAATGGCAGAGCTTAGCTGCTTTCCCCTTTTCCCATTTTCATTCAGTCTGAGAATTAAGCCTTATGATAGTGACATTCGCATTCAGGGTGAGTATTCCTGTCTTTAAAAACTACCTCACGGATATGCCCAGAGGGGTTGATAAAGAGTAATCACAGGACTGGAGAGATGGCTCAGTCATTAACAGCAATGGCTGCCCTCCTGGAGGACTAGGGTTCAAATCCCAGCACTCACATGTCAGCTCACAACGTCTGTAACTCCAGTTCCAGGAAATCTGACACAGCCACACCAATGCACATAAAATAAAATTGAATAAGTTATTTTTTTTTAAAAAAAAGGTTAAGCATAAGTCCATCCCATATCAACTTAACACCCAAATTAATCCATAATATTCTGCCCTTAGAGCCCCCACAAAATTCCAAATCCATCTCATAATTTAAAATGCAGGAGTTGCTGGGAACAATATGACTCCTTTGGAAGAGCAGTAAATGCTCTTATAACACTGAGCCATCTCTCTAAACCCAGTTTCCACACACTGAACAGCTCGAACATTCAGAAGTCTAAATCCAAAATCCCCTCTGATTCTCAAGGCACACTTTCAACTGTGATCCCTGCTTAAAAACAATGGGGTGGGGTGGGGGTCTTAGATATTCCAACATTAGCATAAAGTAAATATTTCCATTCCAAAAGAAAAGAGGAATGGAAAGACAGCAGGGAAAGATTGGTATTTTGGTTTATCTAAAATGCAGCAAGGCAAACAGCAACTACTGTAGCTCTGTGCCCAGTGTCCAGAGCTCCTGATGGCATCCAGCAGCCTCCTGTAGCTTGTCTCCTCCAGTCAGGCCAGCACTTGTGGCTCCCTTTGGGGCTGGCTCCACTGTATGCCTTCAAGTTGCTGTTATTTTGGAATAGGGTCTTGCTGTGTAGCCCAAGGCTGGCCTAGAACCTGTGCCGGTGACTCTTGCCTGACCTCCACAGTTTCATAATTACAGATATGAACTGTGACACCTGGGTTAGAAATCTGGGTTGTGATTTGTTTGTTTACCTCACGTATTTTGTTTAAAAGTTTATCAAGTTCTTCAGACGTGTTTGTATTAGACCCCAAGGAACCTGAGTCTATAAAATTTTATTCTCATTTCCATTGTGGTCAGGAATTCACTTCCTGGTATAAAGCAGCAGGCCTAGAAAAGCATAGTTGACTGAACTGTTCCATCTGTAAACACAGAGAAGTATGGATGAAAAACTCAAACACAACTGCTGCTTGGAATGGTTCTTTTTTTTTGTTTCGGTCGATATGAGAAGACTTTAGCTAGATGCATCTGGAAGGACTCAGACTAAACCGGGCCAATAGATTGAACTGGGCCAGGAGGCAAAGGGTGATCCAGGAAACCAAGAGTATATAGCCAAAATGGCTGAGCTATATAGGAAAGAGAGGCTGAGCCCTAGGTTGAGGGAGGGTGCGGTGCTGGGAGGAGCCACAGGTACTGAGTGAGATTTGTCTTGTGTTTCTTTGAGACCTAATAAAGTAGCCACACAATTCTTTGGAAATAGTGTATAGGAGACAAGAACTGAAGATAATTTGGGGGTGGGGAGTTGAGACAGGGTCTTACTATGTTGCTCTGGCTGTCCTGGAGCTCACTGTGTAGACCAGATTAGCCTCCACCTCTTAGAGATCTACCACTGCCTCTTGAGTGATGGAATTAAAGATGTGTGCTACCATGACTGTCTTGGAAAAGAATTGTCTGTCTGTCTATCTCTCTATCTATCTACCTATCTATCTAACTATCACCTATCTTTTTTGGTTTTTCAAGACAGGGTTTCTCTGTGTAGCCCTGGCTATCCTAGAACTCAGTCTGTAGACCAGACTGGCATCAAACTCAGAGATCTGCCTGCTTCTGCCGCCTGAGTGCTGGCATTGAAGGTATGCACCACCACCACCCAGAATTAAAGGAATTTTTTAAATAAATGAATTTTGGTGCTAGAGAGGTGTCTCAAGTTAACAGCACTTATTGTTCTTATAGAAGATCTTGGCTTAATTCCCAGCATCCACATGGTGGTTCATGACCATCTTTAACTCCCGTTCCAGAGGGTCATATTCCTTCTTCTGATCTGTGTGTGTGTGAGCATGCACATGGTGCACATACATACATGTAGGCAGAACATTCACATATAAAATGAAGTGAATAAATCTAATTAAAATTTAAAAATTGCTGCTGTTTAAAAAAAAATCTTGCCTTATAGATAGAATCTTACAGACAAAAACAGCATTGATGCTTTGCGGGGGGGGGGGGGGGGGGGGGGGGCGACATTTAAAAGGTGCATTCCTTAAAGATCAAGACCCTCCAGTGGCTCCCTTTTCCCTCCAGTAAGACTAAAACACACACACACACACACACACACACACACACACACACACACACACACCAATGGGTCAATAAACTTTAGTTACATCCTAGAACTGAAAACAGAAGGTTCTGAACTGGAGTTTTAAGAACACAGCTGTGCTTTTTTCTACTCTTGGGTCATAGAAATTGTGAATACCCGACATTTCTGATTCCCTTCAAGCTGCTGGAGTCTTTGAGCAACCTATTAAATTGTCCAACTATCACAGTCCACTCCACATTGTCAGGCACCCTCAGTGTCCCAGGCCCTTTGGGTCTCTGACTTCTCGCCAGTGAATATTTAGAGGGGGTTTTGCTATGTAAATTTAATATCACCATTAAAGGAAATGTTTTTAGTTCATGTGTCCCCAGTGTTTTTATTTCCGGTCCTCAGAACAAACCTCAGGTTTCCTATTTTATTTGCCTTTATGGAAACTATCTGGATTTAATACGAAGAAGAAGAAGAAGAAGAAGAAGAAGAAGAAGAAGAAGAAGAAGAAGAAGAAGAAGAAGAAGAAGAAGAAGAAGAAGAAGACATGTGACAGGAGGTTTCATCTAGCTCTAGGCATCTCACGCTAATGAGGCTGGATTGGCACTGACCACAGACCCAAAGCCCTTCCTGAGAAGGAGGCAAACCTTTCCCTTTAGAAGCCCAACACCACTTCTCTCAAGATTCAAAGGAAAGAAAGAACCAGCAGTAAATTCCCCCTTCCAACTGGATTTCTGTTTCCACTTCTTCACTCTATAAAGCCAATCTTGTCAGTAAAGGAAGAAGGAAATTGGGTTCAGAGATTCAGAAATCAAATACATTGATTCGAGAAAAAACAAACAAACAAAAAACCTAAGTGCTGTGATTCTTTGTATTCCCTCATGATGCTGTGCCCTGGTTTACAGCAATCAGCCTCTGTTCATTTTTCCTTTAGTTTTAGTTTCCCTCTCTTTGTATTTCTCTCTGCACTTACATTTAGAGGGGAAAAGTTAGTTTGCAGTCCAGTACTTGGGCATGTGAATCTCCCTCAGGATTTTCTTCAATATCTAAAGATGTTTTCAATTCCGTGGCCTTTACCCAAGGCTCCAGCCTCATGCAATATGCTGATAATTTCATAATCAGATAAAACAGGGTGTCCTTATAGACATTATTCAGAAAGCTCCTGCTGAATGAGGCTGTGATGCCTCCATATCTAAATGTCAGTGTCTGCAAAAGCCTGCTTTAGCTTAGGACATGAGCAACTTCCGGGCACTCCAAAGCTCAACTCAAAATGCTTTTGATTTTGTCCAAACTAGTCCCCCAAAGAATCAATTACGTACAGTTTGGGAGCAACTGACTGACACCACCACAGGACTCCTAATGCTACCTCTCTTCCATGTGCCCTCCTCTCATTCTGAAGCCCATTGTCTCTCCCTCAGAAGGCCTTAACTTCCTCTGAAACCCCACTCCTAATATTGTCTACCTTTGATCTCCAGATTATCTGATTTTGAGAAACCTTTAAACTGTAGTGCCACAAAATGGGGTTGCTAAAGGCATTATGGGACAACCCTTTGCCTCACAGATCCACACTATGATCCTTTCTTCATGCCGATTGGACCCTCTGACAACAGGCATGACCCAGGCCCGTGTGTACTGACAGTCTGCCACTGTAGTCTGCCAGTCTCTTATACTAGGTTTCTCCTGTACCCTGATGCTCTTCATGATAGTTTTGGCACAGAATTTTGAAAGCAGGAGAGGGACTTTCTGAGAAGCTAAAACATATCCAATTATTCTCTTCCCTCTAAAATTGCTTTCCAAGAGGCATTGCCACCAAGCAACAACTGAGTTATCTGAAGAGGTGTCTGAATGTCTCTTGTGGCTTCAAAACCACTCTTGTAGATCTGAGTCAGTCAGGTGGGCAGAACAGGGATCTCCAGTTGGACATATAGCTGGATGTGAAGTATAACAGTAACAAGATAAGTTGTGGTCTACTGACACTGAGGCCCGACACAGAACAGCAGTTCTTCTTTTTTTTTATTTTTGGTTTTCAAAACAGGGTTTCTCTGAGTAGCCTTGGCTCTTCTAGAACTCACTCTGTAGACCAGGCTGCCCTTAAATGAACTCACAGAGATTCACCTGCTTCTGACTCTCAAGTGATGGGACAAAAGGTGTGTGCCACCATTGCCTGGCTCAGAACAGCAGTTCTTAAAGCATGTTCTGTGGAACCCACAAGTCACTTAGATGCTTTCCTGGGGTCCATGACATCATAATATTTTCATGCTTTTATAATTCACTTGCCGTACCACTCCTGACAGTGAATTAATCTGTGGGCACATTAGTATGACTCCAGGCCAAGGAACCAATTGCAATTGGAATTATTAACAATTATATTATCCAATACCAATTACAGGATAAAACGGGCGGTTTCACTTTTTGTTTTGTTTTGTTTTGTTTGTTTTAGTTTTCGAGACAGGGTTTCTCTGTGGCTTTGCAGGCTGTCCTGGAACTAGCTCTTGTAGAGCAGGTTGCTCTCAAACTCACAGAGATCCACCTGCCTCTGCCTTCTGAGTGCTGGGATTAAAACGATTTCACTTTTTAAATGTCCTGTTTTGTTTTCTGGGTTTTGTTTGTTTGTGTGGAGACAGGGTCTCATATCTTTTACATTAGCCTCAAACTGTAACAAGCCTGTCTCAGCTCTCCAAGTTCTGAGATCAGATTTGTTTTTTTTTTTTAAAGACTTATTTATTTTTATTTCATGTATGTATGTGTCTGCCTGCTTGTCTGTATGTATACCGATTGTTTGCAGGAGACTGAGGTGGCCAAAAGAGGGCGTTAGAATAGAAAAACTGGAGTTACAAGTGGCTGTGTCCATATTTCTGATCTCCAGATTATCTAATTTTGAGGAACCTTCATTTACATTGCCACAAAACAAAATTGCTCAGTATGGATGTTGGAAATGAAAACCAGGTCTTGTGCATTTCTCCAGCCCCTATTGTTTTGGGTTTTTAATGTGATAAACGTGGGCGCATGTAACATGTGACATCTCTCTGAGGACCTCACTTATTTGTAAAAGCATATAGAGATCCTGAAAACAAAATGTTGAGATTTTCACGCACAGCTCTTGGCACTGGGTGCAGGGGAAAGAGGGTGTTAAATTCCCTGGTCTCAGGCGTGACTCTCTAGGGTCTGGTCTGCAAAAGAGGTATCTGGGGTAACAAGAAGCCAAGGGAGAGGGATCCTCCTTACCTTTGAGTTCATTTCTCCAGTAACCTTTGTCGGTCGGTGGTCTTGGTCCTTCTGCCTGAACACGTGTTCTCTCCCACTGTATAACTGAATTCTGCAAAAAGCTATTCAGCCACCATGGTCTCTCCCGATAACCCACAACCCTATACCATCCACAAAGAGGAACAAAGTTTCAATCGCTCTAGGCCTTCTAAACACCTAGGATGTCTGCCTTCCTACCGCTGCTCATTGGAGCTTTGGCCTTGACCCAGGTCCGCGCAGGTGACTGCTGGTCAGAAAGAAGAGCAAGGGCGTCGGGCGGGGAGGCAGGGACCGATTCGCCCAGCCAGACCCTCCCGCTCCTTTCTCCTTTCTGCGTCCTGAGCCCCTCCCGACCCGAACACCTCCGCAGGTCCGGGGAGGAGGGTCTGGATCTCACTGCCCTCCGCCGCCAGGCTTCCATTCCTTGCAGTTTTTTGCTACCATCGTGTCCCAGCCTGGTGTGAGGGAGCCTTCCTTCATCTTCGTCGGCTTCGTGGACGACACACAGTTCCTGTGCTACAACAACCAGGGGAAAAGTCAGAGAATGGAGCCCCGCGCGATGTGGGTGAGGCAGATGGGGCCCTCATATTGGGAGAGGCAGACCCAGATAGTCAAGGACATTGCAAAGAATTCGCTAGTGAACTTGCGGGAGGCTATGGGCGTCTACAACCACAGCGAGGATGGTGAGTGATCCCAGGGTTGGGACTGAGGTCACTACCCCTTCATAGTCTCACAGAATTCTCATGTCCCCTGGGGTGAGGTTTGACCTGAGGCTGCGGGGATTCGCGGAGACCCTGGAACTCAAGGGACTAGAGACGGGTTTTCGGGTTTTCGTGGACAGAGTTTCATTTAAGACCGGGGGCGGGGCCAGGCTCTCACGTCTTTCAGTGTGTGTCTGGCTGCGACGTGGGGCCAAAGGGGGTCTTCCTCCGCGGGTATGAGCAGCACGCCTACGACGGCCGCGACTACCTCGCCCTAAACCAGGACCTGCGCTCCTGGACCGCAGGCGACTCGGCGGCACAGATCACACTGCGCAAGTGGGAGGAGGCTGGTGTCACCGAACAGAGGCGATCCTATCTGAAGGGCGAGTGTGTGGAGTCGCTCCGCACATACCTAGACATAGGGAAGGAGACTCTTCTAGGAGCAGGTACAAGGAATCTCCTCCATCTATCCTGGGGCTGGGGTTCACGTCTCCCCAGAAAGGAGGAAGATAGGTTGGGCGGGAATACTGCTTCTCTTTTTGCATCTGAAGAGGGAAGAGTGATCCTGAGTTTCCTGATCAAACACCAGACAGAGAGACTCTCCCGAGGGATCAACCTTCTCTCAGGATGGTTGAAAGTCTGTCTGAGGAAGGCAGGAGAGAAGACCCCTGAAATAAAAACAACTGCAGCTCCCACTCTGCTGGGATTCATGGCCTCTCTCAGGCTGCTCTCTGCCCATACCCAAAGTCTTCGGAATCTGGCTCCATCGATGCCAAGTCTCTCAACCCTCACCCAATCAGGACCAGAATTTCCTTTCTCCCTTGAGATACCTTAAGTCTATCTTCTCTGAATCATCCTGATTCTAGAGCTTTCCAAGGAGTAGGTTATCACAGATGCCTGAGTCTAGACTACTGTACTGTGCTTAAATTCCTCCACCACCAAGTTCTTCTTCATTCCTGGGATAGTTACATAAATACTATGCAATTCAGGGAAGAATCTTAGATGCCTGTATTGCCCAACTCTTTCCCCTCAGATCCTCCAAAGGCATATGTGACCCATCACCCTAGACCTGAAGGAGACAGCATCCTGAGGTGCTGGGCCCTGGGCTTCTACCCTTCAGACATCACCCTGATCTGGCAGCTGGATGAAGAGGACCAGACCCAGGACATGGACCTTATTGAGACCAGGCCTGCAGGGGATGGAACCTTCCAGAAGTGGGCAGCTATGGTGGTGCCTTCAGGAGAGGAGCAGAGATACACATGCCATGTACAGCATGAAGCACTAACCCAGCCCCTTGTTCTGAAATGGGGTAAGGAGTGGTGTGGACACAGAGGTGGTCATTAGGATAAGTGGGAGCCTTTCTGCAGACCCTGCGATGCTCATGGCTAAGAGCAGGGGACCAGAGCCCACACTTCCTCTTTCCTTCCCTTCCCAGACCCTCCTAAACCCACTACACCCATCATGGGAATTATTGCTGCTCTGATTTTCCTTGGAGTTGTGTTCACTGGAGCTGTGGCTGCCATTGTGATGAGGAAGAGGAGAGGTAAGGAATGAATGGGTCTTTCTGAGGCTTTTGTCTTACTGTTACTATAAGACATACAAATTCATGTGTGATTATCCAGTCTAGGACCTTGTGTTCTTCTCATTCTAAATCATATTTGAAAACAAGCAACAAATATCTTACACCGATGTGATTGGACATGCCACGCTGGTTGGGACAGATCTCCCCGTTGGGGCTTGGGCTTTTCTGCATATCTCCCTTCTATTTCCTGATTTGGTTCTAGATCTACTGATAATAATTCTAAAAAACATTCCCTAGGTTCTGAACTCAGGAATTCTGCTAGGATTTCCTTCCAATCCTGTATCTTTCCACAATTTTTTCTTCCTACAGATAGAAAAGGATGTAGCTACATAATCTATTCTAAGAGTTGACTTTTCCCATTTTATCTCTGTCCCTTAGCCACTTGTCTCAGCTCTTGAACTCTCGTTATACTTCAGGGGAATACCCCCTCAAAGAGTTTAGAAAGAAAGCAAAGACCAAGTCCCTCTATCTTCTTCCCCAAAGTATTCCCACAGCTGAGCATACCATGAGTCCTTGGTTCCACCAGTCAAATGACCACATGCTAGACTTTGGCTCAGCACATGGTGATAAGGAAAAACTGAAACTGCAGAGGATGCTTTGGCAAGAGTAACATTGCCACATCTTTCCAGGAGCTGCAGGAAAACTGTCCCAGCCACAGTGACCAGCACCTGTGTCCAGTGGCAGGAACAGTGTGTCCTGTGAGGCCCCTGGTATTGATGGGCTGTGTGTTCTTCTCCTAGCTGTGAATACTCAAACTTGGCTCTACAATAAAATAATTTTAAAAACCTTCAACCCTCCAATATCACATATACAATTCCTTTATGTTTAATAAGTGACAAGAATATGAATTCTAATGTCTTGACCTAAAAGTAAGAAATAAACCAGGGGATTTTCATATAGCAAATAGCCAGAGGCTTCCATTATGTAAATTGTTTCTTAAGTGTTCTACCTGTAACTAAACCCATGGGAGAGTTACCGGAACTCTTTCCGCCAGCCTGGTCCCATAACGGCATCAACCCCAAATGAACATACACGATTTGTATTAATTATAAAGCTGTTGGCCACTGTCTATGGCTTCTTATTGGTTAGCTCTGTCTAAATTATTAACCCATTTCTAATAATGTAAGTGTTTCTGTGTGGTTTTTTTCTTACCGGAGAAAGGGTCCTACTGCTTACTCTTATTGCTCTCATGCCCTACATGGTGACTGACTGTGCCTCCATTTCCCAGCATCCTCCACCTCTCCTAGCCCCACCTATCTTGCTTCCCTATTTGCCAACAGTACTTAATTAATCAACCAATAAGATAAACATTTACACAGAAGACCATTCCCCATCAATGAGGAATCCTTTCTTACTTTCTCTGGAAAAATATTATATTGAGGTTGTTCTTCATTGTGGATGATGCTCTGTTGTAGGAGTTTCTTTTCTGCCTGGTCCTGCTGCCCTTTAGCCCCAAATAAACATACAGAGACTATATTAAGTATAAACTGGCTTATGGCTTAGGCTTCTTACTGGCTCTCTTAATTATTAACCCATTTCTATTAAACTATGTATTGCCACGAGGCTGTTACTCCTTCAGTTGCTACATGGTGCCTCCTGGCCACTTCTCTCTGCCTCTCCCCAGCATTCTCCTCGTCTGGTAGCCCTGCCTATACTTCCTGCCTGGCTACTGGCCAACCAGTGTTTTACTCATCAACCAGTAAGAGAAACATAAATATAGCAGGACATCCTGCATCAATGCTCTGATGATGGACACCAGTGACCACAAATCTTGTTCTAAAAATAATCAGACTTCTTCCCAGATCTGTCTTAGATAGTTGAGCATGGAGCCCAGGTGGTACTCCCTCCTTGCCTTGAGAAAGGATTTAAAAACATGTTCATTATTTATGTTTATCTGTATATGGGGGTGTATGTATGCATACCACCTGCATGAAGGAGCCTTCAGAAGTCAGAAAACTTGTTGGATCCCTCCCCCAACTGGAGTTAGAGATGATTGTGAGCCATGGTATATGTGCAAGGAACTGAACCCAGGTCCTCTCCAATAGCAGCTTGTGATCTCAACCATGAAGCCATCTCTCCAGTTATTTGTTTGTTTATTTATCTATTTATGGTTTTTTGAGACAAGGTTTCTCTGTGTAACATCTCTGACTGTCCTGAAACTCACTCTGTAGACCAGGCTGGCCTCAAACTCACTGAGATCCGCCTGCCTCTGCCTCCCCAGTGCTGGGATTAAAGGCGTGCATCATCACCGCCTGGCCAGCCAGTTATTGTTAATGAAAATTTGTTGATTTATTTTATTTCATGTATGTAAGTTTGCCTGCTTGTGTTTTTGTGACTATATGTGCATCATCGCCAGAAAAGGGAGTCTCTGGAACAAGGTGGCAGTTGTGAGTCACTATGTAGATGGTGGGAACTGGACCTTGGTCCTCTGCAAGATCAGCAAATGTTCTTAACTACTGAGCCATCCTCTAGTCCTCCCCCCTACCTTTATTTTGGCAGGGTCTCACACCGTACCCCAGGCTGGCTTGGAACTCACTATGTAACAGTGACAGCTAATCTTCATTGTCAGCTTGACTGGATTTAGAGTCTCCCAGGACTTGCAGTTCTGGAAATGTCTGTGAAGGTGTTTCCAGAGAAGATTAACTGAGGAGGGGAGGGCTGCACTGAATGTGGGTGACACCAGCCCATGGCTTGGGGGACCAGACTGAAGAAAGGCAGGGAAAAGGAGAAAGGCAGATAAGAGGCAGCATCCCCACACTCTGCTTCCTGATGCATGGAGACATGAGTCATGCCAGCCATGTGCTCCTGATGCCAGGAACTCCACCATGCCTTCCTTGTCAGGATGGGTTGTACCTGTTTAAATAAATAAATAAAAACAACAAAATAAACTCTTCTTGTTTTAAGTTGCTTCTTTCAGGTTCTTTTGTCTTTTTTTTTCACTAATGAGAAAAATGAGTGATACGACCGTTTCGATCTACCTTTTACTCCTATAAATCTTTAGCCTGCCTTAACTTGAGTGTTAGTATTGGAAGTGTGGGGAATACAATCTTCCCTAAATTATAGGGATGAATTGAGACTGGGGGAACTTGTGGGTGTATTAGCATCATATCAGGGAAACCAGGGCCAAGAACTTATGGGGCACACCCAGTCAACGAAAGGGTACATCTCCTTCATCAGAATCCCAGAAAGATGTGGACACCCAGCGCTATAATGTCATTGGCCCCACACCAGTCTGTCATTTGACACTGGGTATGTGCATCAGTGACTGACAAGAGAAATCCAGGCTGTCCCTGGGGCTTCAGCTCAGTTAAGCTGATGTGGACCATTTGAGTATAATTTGTTCACCCTGCTTTCATCCGTCTAGATCTTTGTCCATACATCTGTCCATTCCTTTCCCTAGATCTGACCCCACCTTTTGGCCTCTGCAGCTGGACTCATTTCTCAGTCTCTTGCTCAGTGTCTGACTCTATAGCAACAGCTTCTTCCACACACTGTTTGAATCCCCTGCCATATCAGTAAGACTCTATTCACATTTCTTTAAGGTTTGCTTTTATTTTCTGTGTAAAGATTTTGCTTGCATGTATGTCTATGTGTCAGATATATCCCTGGTGCCTGCAGAGACCAGAAGAGGGTATCAGATACCCTGGAGTTACAGATGCTTGTGAGCCACCATGTAAGTGCTGAGATTTGAACCCAGGTCCTCTACAAGAGCAATAAATGCTCTTAACCTGAGACATCATTCTAGCCCTATATTTACATTTCTATAAGCCCATTCTGAAGCATCACGAAATGCTACTGCAGCCTCCTTAACTTTTGTATCTATTCTGTAACCCTAACATATACATATATTTACTGTGTGATGTGTCATATTTCAGTTAATATTCGTAATTAAGATTGGAATAAAAGAGCATGAATTTGCTTCAATTAGATTACCTAAGAAAGCAAGATTATCTGCCAAATTCCTGAAATGGAAACCATCATACTCAATAAATTTATTGTTATTCAATTGTGACATTGTAGAATGTTGGGTGTTCAAAAAAGGAGAGTCACCCCAGAATGTAATTTTAGGTTCTCTGGAAGCAGGGAGGAACAGTTTCTATGAACTCAACCTTGAATCTCTGTTCAGGAGCATATTTATTGATCGTACACAAAGACTGTGTTTGGGGTACAAGTTCCTCATACCAAAACCTCTTTGGTCTCTATGTTCTCTGAAAGAAATCATGACACCCCCAAAACTTTAATCCATATTGTGTACTGTTTGCAGTACCCAATAATTCAAGACCTCCAAGTGTGACCAGATGGTCTTGTGACCAAAGCCATGCAAGGGATGGAAAACTTCCTCAGAAACTCTACAAATTATAGAAAACAATCACTGTTCTCTACTATGATTTTTTCAAGGTCTAGATACCTTCAACAAACACTAATGCATTTTTTTTTGAGACAGGGTTTCTCTGTGTAGCTTTGGAGCCTGTCCTGGCACTGGCTCTGTAGACCAGGCTGTCCTCGAACCCACAGAGCTCTGTCTGCCTCTGCCTCCTGAGTACTGGGAGTGTGCACTACCACCACCTGGCTCACTAATACATTGTTGTTACCCTAGATACAGTGAGGAACAACTATTACATTCTAATGTTTACCCTAGATACAATGACTCTACTAGATTCCCACTACATGGAAAAATACAAGCATGGTTGATTCTGGAGCCAATTGTAAGCAACAATATCCCGGGACACAGATTTCAGTTACTCCAAATTCCATGTCCTAAAATGGCAACAGCTTTATGAAGTTTTCATAGTAACAGAACAAGAACAACAGGTATAAACCAGCACATCTTAAAAATACATTGATGGAAACATCAGGCAGGCAGATTGCATCAATGCAGGAAAATCTCTGTTACAGATTTCAGATGCTATCTGATGACATGGGTTGGTGGAAGCTAGGAGTCTGCTTGTACATTCCAAAAGGATTTACCTAATAGTTGCAAAGATGTCAGGTCACACATACAGGGGAGCAATAATGGATATTTATGGGACTAGGATAGCCGAAGATAATTTGGCTCTCTGGACCATGACAATCTAATCAGTCCACAATACAGACGTTCTTTTTAAAAAATTGTTATTATTTTTCTTTTATGTGCATTGGTGTTTTGACTGCATGGCTTTTTTCCTGCACATTTTCTACAACTGTTTACAGTCCTTCCTTACTGACCCTAACTCAAAGGCATTACTCTCCTCCATATATTACTCCAGACAGCAGCTGCCAAGATTATGGCTTATTGGTGCTGTTGTCCTCCTACCCCCATCCCCAGCTCCAGCCAAAACAAAGGAAATGGTGCCAGAGCGCCCTTCTGAGTAGAGTCTGGTTTTGTTACTGTTTTTGTTGTTAGCCTTAATTTTTTTTCTTTCTTTAATCAAGAAGAATTCACAAATGGGAACCCGTTATTCCCCAGTAATGTTTGAACACCCACACGTTCCTTTTGGCTGTATGTGGGGATTTCAGAGAACTCACTCAGAGTCATCGTGATTCGTTTCCCCACACAACCACAATGCTATAAAACTCCACAGAGAGGAACAAAGACCTAATCTCTTCAGGTTCTCCAAACACCTAAGATGGGGTCCGCGGTGCCACACACCCTCCTTCTGTTGCTGGCGGCCGCCCTGCCCCCAACTCAGGCCTGCGCGGGTAAGTGCGGGATGGAGAGAGAAATCGCCTCTGAGGGCACCTGGCGGGGACCGCACCCGGAAAGCCATGACTCCGCCCTCGCCCAACTAGACCACCCCTCTCCCCAAGAAGGGCAGCCCCTGCCAGGTTCTCTTTTCCTGTCCTCGCCGTTGCCGGGAGCCCCGCGTCCTGCACCCCTCCCTGCGGGTACCCCACTTTCCCGGTCTGGCCGGGTGCAGGGTCACCGCGCAACGCCCCTAGGCTCACACTCCCTGAGGTATTTCTCCACCGCCTTCCACAATCCTGACAACAACAAACCTCGGGTCATGGTCGTGGGCTACGTGGACAACACGGAGATCTTGAGCTTCGACAGTGACGAGGCGAGTCAGCAGGTGAAGCCGCGGGTGCCGTTTATGGCTCAGGACCGAGAGCACTTGGAGGAGCTGACGCGCCTAGGCAGGCGCGTCTTAATAGTTGGCCGAATTGAACTGAGGATCCTGTTCAGCTACCGTAGCCAGAGAGAGAATGGTGAGTGACCCTAGATTAGTCTACAGTTTCCACATAATCCTAGGGCCATGGAAACATACGTTGGGTTAGTGAAATCCGCAAATTAAACCACCCTGGAGAAGCTGGAGGAAATTTATTGGGGTTTCATTTCACTTTGAAAGAGGCTTTGACCAATCATGTTCAGGCTATGTGTAATGAGTGGGACTAACCTAGGAGACCTTGCTGACCTCCCTGGCTGCAACAGGGTCTTTGACTATCCAGGAGCTGTGTGGCTGCGACGTAGGGCCGGACCACCGCCTCCTCCATGGGTATAAGCAGATAGCTTATGAAGGCCAGGATTACATCTCTCTGACCGAGGACATGCGCTCTTGGACCGCTGTGGATATCAAGGAGGCTCAGATCACCCGGCGCAAGTGGGAGGCATCTGGCTTTGCAAAGTTATTTAGGTCTTTCTTCGAGGGCAGTTGTGTGGCGTGGCTTCTGAGATACCTGGATAAAGGGAAGGAGATGCTGCTGCGTGCAGGTACGAGGGGTAGGGTAGCTTCTATAGGCCCTTGAGCAGAGTTTATGGGAAGGAAAGAGAATAGGGCCAATTCTTAAGTATCCACTTACTGTAAAACACTGTCCCCCGGGCGTGACACAGACTGTTAATGTTTCAAAATCAGAATAGCTGCGATCACCTCACTGGGGATTCTAGCCATTCACACCCTCCTATGCTCCTGAAACACAAGGAATCCCAACAGCTGCAACTGGTCTACAGAATTAGTAAGTGTATATTGGAGTTAGGAGGTTAACTGATGGGCTGGGGGTAGTGGCTGATGCCTTTAATCCCAACATTTGAGAGGCAGGAGGATGAATGAGTTTGAGGCCAGCCAGCCTTGTCTACATAGTGAACTCCAGGACAGCCAGGATGGCTGGGGTGGGGAAGGGGGTGTTGTTAATTGATGGAATACACCCATGACTGACTCCAGTGAGGCAGGTTTTTTGAGTATCAAGTAACTCCTCACCCATGTGTCTGTAAGTAAGTGCCAATAAATTTATGGGATTGCCAAATTAGTGTTGGATGGTAAAGATGGACTTGGATGGACTCCTCCCTTTGGTCTGTTGCTGGAGTTCTAGCTAGGGTGAATAGATGTATGTTCCTATCTCTCCAGAAAAAGTAATAAAAACACTCAACACCTGAGTGGGAACACAGCAGGCCCAAAGATGGGTTTGGGAGGATCAGTTTCATGGTTCCTGCTCTGGGATAAAAGACATGCAAAGGAAGTGAAACCATCCATGGGGCAAGGTACCGTTGTGGTCTGCTTTCTCCATGTGGAGTGGAATGGCAGTGACAGCTGTGCTGCCCTTGGAATGGATGATAAGACTGGCATCTGAGACCATTCCATCTGATGGTGGATGGATATCTGTGCTGGGAACCTCAGGGTAGTTGTCTTCCTCTACCTGGCATGAAATTCATCTCATGAGCACCAAGAACAGCAGTTTCTGGAGTAACACCTGTGGGGCACTGGCAGGATCCTCAGCAGATAGAGGCAACAGCTGTGCTGTGGGCAATGTGACTAGGAGGCTGAGTCACCTTCCCAGAAAGAACTTGCCCACCTAAGGGAGAATTACGATGAGCAAAAGCAATGCAAATGCTACTTTTTGTGCCTACCTGGTTTCCAGATCTCACAGGATCCACCCTTCTTTCAAGCACTGTATGAGTTGCTTCTCTCATTCTTGTGACAAAATTCCTGAGAAGAATCAACTTCAGCTCCAATCATCAGCTAGCAATTCATTAGGGGGACTTAGTGGTGGGAGCAGCTCAGAGCCATAGCCTAGAAACCTTGCTCACATCTGGGCAGATCAGGAAGCAGAGAGTAGCTAGAAACAGACTGTAACCCTCAAGGCCTACCTCCCAGTGACCAACTCCCTCCAGCTAGACCCTACATCCTAAATATTCCACTGTGATCATGAGCATTACAGGATATAAACCAAGGCTTCATACACCTGATCCATGGGGGGGGCACTTTATATTCAAACAATAATAGAGATTCAATCTATTCAGGGATGGAGGGGTACCAATTCTGAAAGAGTCAGTGGCTTTTGATGCCAGCACCTGTCTCTGCCAGCGTTTACAGATCAGTTCTAGCTACTCAGAATCACCGGGTTTTAACCCACTCAGAGGTGTATAGAACTTCCCAAAGAATAGATAGTTCTACATCCTGAGTCCATGCAGTAAGTTCCAGTCTCCAAATCTCCAACCCAACTCTGGGGATGGTCACATGATCAGTACTCAAGTGGTCCACAGGAAGGAACAGAAGGTTGTTCTTCTCTGACTCTTCTCCCCAGAGCCTCCAAAAACAAATGTGACTCATCACCCCAGACCTGAAGGAGAGGCCACCCTAAAGTGCTGGGCCCTGGGCTTCTATCCTGCGGACATCACCCTGATCTGGCAGAAGGAGGAGGAGGACCTGACCCAGGACATGGATCTTATAGAGACCAGGCCTGCAGGGGATGGAACCTTCCAGAAGTGGGCAGCTGTGGTGGTACCTTCAGGAGAGGAGCAGAGATACACATGTCATGTGAATCATGAGGGGCTGCCTGAGCCCCTCATCCTGAGATGGGGTAAAGGGGTGGGGGGCACAGAGTCTGTCCTTAGGGAAAGCAGAAGCCCTTCTACAGACCCTGAGCAGGGTCAGGGTCCCTCACTTCTCTCCTCTCCTACTCTCTCTCCCAGAGCCTCCCCCCTCTCCCACCCCCCCTATCATGGGGATCGTTGCTGGTCTGGTTCTCCTTGGTGTCTTGGTCACTGGAGCTGTGGCTGCCATTGTGATGAGGAAGAACACAGGTAAGATAAAGACAGATTTTTGAGATTTGGGCCTTGCTGAGAAATTTCAAGCCCTAGATGCAAATGTGCCCATCTCCTGTTTTGTTACTGTGAAGTGTATCCATTCACATGTGCTTAGCCACTTTGGAATCTTTCTTATTTCATTTTATTTTATTTTATTTTTCTAACTCTGTAAGGAACACCTGAAACTAGAGGACAAAGGTTTCACATTGAGGATTGTGGTGGTGTGGACACAAATCTGAGGCAGAGTCTCCAGGAAACAAGCCTCTGGGGGGAAACTTGATCCTTTACTCATGTTTGCTGACCCTGTTCTAGGTCTGTTTGTGACCATACCCTGGCTAGGACCAAGAGTTCCCTCTGGCACCAACTCATTTTGCATTCTTTTCTGTCTTTATCCTCCCAGAGATGGAAAAGGATGTAGTTAGATAATGTTTGTCATTTTATTTCCACCCCTTGGTTTTGTGTCCTGGCATTAGAACTCCCTTGTCCCTGAAAGTCTAAAAAGGAAGCAGAGACCTAGTCCCCCGCCCCGCATCACTCTGCTAAACATCCCTGCAGCTGGGTACAGCTTGAGTCTTTGGCTTGTATGGGACCTTGTACCTTGTATGAGACCTGGTGTTGATGGGCTTTTGTGTTCTGTTCCTAGAAACAAAGACTCAAGTTTGGGGTTTTTGATTTTTCTAAAGTAAAAAAAAAAATCTGTAAGGCTATAATTTCACATATAAAATTTCTTTATGTTTAAGTGATAAGAATTTCCATTATTTGTATCTGTAAGTCAGAAATCTGTCTAGGGAGTTTTCAGATAGCAACCAGGCAGGGACTTTCATTGTGTAAATTGCTTACTATTTCTCATACCTGAGACTAAGCCCCATAGGAGAGAAAACAATGTGTACCTGTCAGCATGACAGCTCAGGGCCACTGACATTTGGGACTGACTTTTTTGAATGATGATTGACATCCGTGGCCTCAAACCTCATTCTAGAATTCTCAGGCCTCTTCCCAGACTCCACTGTCTTAGACTGTAAAGTGGGGAGACCAGATATTATTTTTTTCTTTTTCTTTTTGGCAGGGTCTCACACCGTACCCCAGGCTGGCTTGGAACTCACTATGTAGCAGTGACAGCTAATCTTCATTGTCAGCTTGACTGGATTTAGAATCTCCCAGGACTTGCAGTTCTGGAAATGTCTGTGAAGGTGTTTCCAGAGAAGATTAACTGAGGAGGGGAGGGCTGCACTGAATGTGGGTGACACCAGCCCATGGCTTGGGGGACCAGACTGAAGAAAGGCAGGGAAAAGGAGAAAGGCAGATAAGAGGCAGCATCCCCACACTCTGCTTGCTGATGCATGGAGACATGAGTCATGCCAGCCATGTGCTCCTGATTCCAGGAATTCCACCATGCCTTCCCTGTCAGGATGGGTTGTACTTGCTTAAATAAATAAATAAAAACAACAAAATAAACCCTTCTTGCCTTAAGTTGCTGTAATAAAGTAATTTAAGAATAGACTAAAAATAAGACCAAGGGTAATTTTATCAGAGTTAAAAAGGAAAATCTCAGGGCAAGCAAAGTCTCAACAGCTTCCTGGAGGAGGAGAATGGAGCATAGAAGGGATAAAGGCCATTTTAAACCAGCATGGAGGTCAGGCACACGGCAGATAAGCAGCCACATGGCAAGGAAGAGAAATGCTGAAGAGAAGACCGGAAGTGTTGAGGAAAGCACTCTCAGAGAAGAGATGGAAGAAGGGAAAGGACTAATTCAGAAATTGGGCAGACTCACAAACCTACATGGCTATGGCCCATCAGCTACTGCATTAGGAGCTGGGATTCTGGGGAGAAAAAATAAGGTATCTCATTAGAGGACTAATTATTTTGCCTATCTCTTTAGCATGGATGAAGGTGAGCACACCTTCTTATGAGTGTCCCTAGGCCAAGGAATGATGCTGCCCAACTGTAATCCTAGGCTTCCATCCAGCCCAGAGACTCTATTCTCTTGCCAAGAGTCTTTTCTACTCTAACACTTAGTCATTTCAACCTTGTACAAATATGTGTTGAAGAAGAATTTCTGCTAAAGAAATAAAACATGGAATTTGCCACTTCCATAAGGGTAGAACTACAAAACTGTCAACCACTTTGGCAAGAAATAAGCCTCCCAGAAAAGCTGCTTTCTCTAGAGATGATAGAAACATATAGTCTGTCTAAAATATAAAGTCTCACAATGGTCCCTTTATAGGTACCTGTGTATCCCAGATGGCCTGGAACTCACAGAGATCAGCATGCCAAATGCTGGACACTTACATTTTGATATATTTTATGTGTATGTGTATTTGTGTGTATGCATGCATGCCATGGCCTGAGTATGGAGGTCAGAAGACAACTTTTGGGAGTCAGTTCTCTCCTTAGGTCATGTAGGTCTCCGGGATCAAATGCAGGTTGTCAGGCTTGGCAGAAAGCCCCTGTACCTCTTACTGACCCCTCATCTGAATTCTTTTGATAGAGAGTACACGTACAACAAGGCTTAGCAAAGATAAAAGTGAGATACCCATGGTAAGACCCCAAGAGGCCCTCACTGTGCTCTTTTAGTCTCTGGATTCTCACCAGCAAGTCTCAGATAAATTTCAAAAACTTTGTTATGGAAGTTTAGTGCCATTGTTTTAATATCATAAGGATGTAAGAATGTAGTTTGGGGGGCTGGAAAGATGGCTCAGAGGTTAAGAGCACTGACTGCTCTTCCAGAGGTCCTGAGTTCAATTCTCAGCACATGGTGGCTCACAACCATCTGTAATGAGATTTTCTGGCCTGCAGGCAGAACACTGTATACGAAATAAATAATTTTTTTAAGAATGTAATATTGGAAGCAGAGGCCAGTGGATCTTTGCAAATTCAAGGTCAACCTGGTCTCTGGGTCAACCATCACTACATAGTGAAACCCTGCCTCAAAAAAAATTGTTAGAATTCAGCTGTTGCTCAGGCTGTGATATCTGCATCACCCTCCCACTCTCATAGATACCATTGAGATATTGTCTATACATTTCTGGCTAATAGACCTGCAGGTGTCAGGATTTCTCACTTAGGGAAGTGAGTTTATATCTAAGTGGGCATCAGTGACCACACATCCTGCTGTCTGTGCCCCTACCTTCCTCTTACCTGGAATTCGGAGCCTGACCAGGCTTGTGCCTTGCAACCATCTCAGTTCTCAGAGAGCTATAAAATGGGACCCCCTGCTTCTGCCACAACTCTGATTCCTCTCTTCAGAGGTCCCAGACATGCTGTCTGTCTCTGGTGCTGAGACCTAATCTCCTCTCAGAGCTCTACCATGTTGTTGTCTGCCTGTGACATTAATAAGCTCCTTACCTTCAGCAATCCATCTCAGTGTCCATCTTGAATTCACAACACAGATGTTTCAAAGAAAGAATTCTGCTTCCGTACCCTCAAGCCTCATACATTCCTTTCTTTATAGAAACCTTACTGGTTGAAAAGAAAAAAAAAAAAATCCCTGTGGAATCACACACACCAGGTAGGACTGTCACTGATTACGGACCAGTGGGTGCAACCTAGGAAAGGAACAAAGCTTTCCCTTTAGAAGCCCAGCAACGCCTCTCACAAGACACAAGAAATTTCCCTTTTCAACGGGATTTCTGATTTACTTCTACACCTCTGAACTCAATGTTTTAAATGGACTCACACATCAAATCTACCAATGTAGCAAATTCTACAAATTCTAGTTGGTATTAATAACAAAAACCCAGAGACAGATATTGGGGTTAAAGTTGAAAATCAGAGAAGCAAAGCTGCCAGTCACTGCTCTCACCTCTACCAATGCCCAGACGGAAGAGGTGATCAACCGAACCTCAGACTGCACTGAGCTCCAGTCTCCTCCTGCCTTATATCCCTCTCTAGTGCTGGGATTAAAAGTGTGCAGTCCCAAGTGCTGAGATCACCTTTGTGTGAGCGCTGTTTCTCTTTTAGACTGGATCAATTTCATGTAGTTCAGGGTGGCCTTGAACTAATACAGATCCCTCTACCTTTGTCTCCTGAGTGTTGGTGTTAAAGGAGTGTGCCACCACTGCCTGGCCTCTATGGCTAACTAGTGTAGCTAGCATTGCACTCTGATCTTCAGGAAAGCTTTATTTGTTATATAATAAACAAAATATCGCCACACATAAATTAGAAAAAGATTTCAGAGCCATGAATTCTTTTTATCCCCTTATATTGACATGTCCTGGTTTACAGTCATCTTTCTCTACTCATTTTTCTTTTAGATTCCTTTTTCTCCGACTTGCCATTTCTCTTTGATTTGTATTTAAAGGGAGAAAATTAATGTGGAGTTGAATACCCCAAGTACACTGTGAATTTCCTTTAGTATTTTAATCAATACTTAACTATGGTTCAGATTCTATAGCCTTCATCCAAGGCTTCAATCATGTACATTATGTTGATAATTCCTTATTATGTAACAAAACAAACAGGGTATCCTATCAGGCTCTCATATTTCAGAAAGCTCTTACTGAATGAAGTCATGGGTATTCTAAATCTAAACATTAATGGCTGCAAAAACCTGCTGTAACTTAGGACATGACATACCTCTGGATACTCCAAAGTCCACTTGAAAAATGCTTAGAGTTGATTTTGTCCAAACTATTCTTCCAGAAAAAATGAGATCAGGACAATTAATTGGAGCACCAGCCCCACAGGTAATCATAGACTACCAGTGCCAATTCCCAAGCCCCAGAAGCAGACAACACCATGGAGTAGATAGCTATCCCCAACATCACAGATCAGGACCCATATACTTCCTTCCTCATAGGGTTCTCCTGAAGAGAAGACTTTTAAACACTTTTTCTTGAAAAAAAAAAAAACTTTTCTCTTATTATCTGACTTATTACATCGGTGGAAGTGTTACTATGGGGGCTTCAAATTTTCCCCTCCCTCCACCAATCACATGCACTTTTGTTGGGACTCTGTCTGACCCGGTGTTCTTCCTGATCATGTCCAAAGCAACCTCTAGAAAGCTCTGTGCATTTCTTCCTCCCTATGCCTTCCTTTTTCTGTAGGAATAACATATTATTAACTGAAGTTCCTGTAAAGCAGCTACCATCACTAATCCCTGAGTGTAAGCTAGGTCCATATCTGAAAAATTCTTAATGAACTCGCCTACGTCAGTCCTCTTCCTGTGAGGCCTTAGTGAGGTCTGGCATGCAGTACCAGCATTCTCATAAGTTAGCTGTTTCACAATCAAAGTTCTAACACCTGTGTCTCTAACCTTTTTGGATTAAGTCCACACAGGCCTAGAAACAAATTTTGAACTAATTCCCTAGGTCCTTGCCTGCTCTCTATAACAAATATTCTCTTCCTGACTGGCAGGTCTTGGTTACCCACTTTCAATTTCCTAGGGGTGAGGCTTCTACAGCAATATTCCCTATCAGCCTCTGGGTAAAAATCGCTGTTGGTCCATACTGGACACAAGCCATTTTTAATTCCTTGAGCTGTTTGAATGGTATTGGCACATGCATCCTGCTATGTTCCCCTGAGCCTTTCTCTCTCTGATCCGAGGAAACCTGTAAATTTCTTATCTGCTGTAAGCAATTTCATAAAATTTCCAATTCTCTTAGCTCTTACTGAATTTTACCATTGAGTATTTGCCTTTCTGTATTCCCAGTTTAAAATGAAGGAGATGAAGACTCCCTCCATCTAGGTATTTATTAACTCTCTCTCCCTGCTGATCCCAATCATTTGTCCTATATATTCTTTACCATCCAGCCACCCCTAAGGAGGCTCAGAGTTTCTGTTCTCCATTATATTCCTAGATATCTCCCGAGGGCCTGCGTGTATGTGAGGCTGCACCTATGTCTTCCCAAGCCTCTGCACAACTTGAAATGCTGCGTCACGGCGGTGACTTTTACAAGTGGGAAGGATCCTTTTAAAACTCTTAAAACTCAAAAATCTTCTGTACGTGGCTTTCATTTTGTTTTACCTCTCCTGGCTATTAAACTATGTCCAAGTAAATAAATATACAATCATCTGAGTAACAATTACCTGCCTGATTTCTCTAATTATATACATTTTACTTTCAAGGCTAACTTACTTCTCTTTACCATCTGGCTAATATTCCTGTTTTATATTTACAATTACCTATATTTTTTTATTCCGGAGTTTAACACACTACATTTTACCATTTTATCATCTGACTGACATTTCAGTCTCACATCTACTTTGTGGGTTAAATAACCCGCTTTACCTATTTTCATCAGCTGCTGGCTGACATTTTCCTATTTGTGCACCTTCTATTACTTTAAGGGTTAAATAACCCACTTTACCACTCTTGTCAGCTGCTGGCTGACATTTTCATCTTATATATATTTTTGTGCACATTTCTGCTTTAAGGGTTAAATAACCTGATTTATCTTTTTTTTTCAGCTGCTGGCTGACGTCTTCCTATTTTATATTACACATGTCTATTTTCTATTTCTACAATTATATACAGTTTTATTCCTGACTTAATGCTGTTCACTCACCACATTTGACCACTTCTTTCTTCTTTTTCCTGCACGAGCTTCTTCTCCAACCAGTTCTACCGCGATGACTATCTCTTCCAAGTGTCCACACCTTTGCCTTGTCCATTGCTTCTTTGGTGTCTTTTTCTTCGTGGTGTCCATGGCTTCTTCTTCCCATGTTGGGCACCATTTTGTCGTGACCCAGCATGTCTCAGCTCCAAGCTACAACAGCCATGAGGTTCTGCTTGAGTGGGGGAGCATGGGCTTGAAACCTCCTAGCAATCCAGTGGCAATAAAGACCAAACATAGGCATCTTGTCATCTTTAGAGAGCTCTTAGTTCCATGTTGTAAAACTACTTTTCTTTATTTACCATCTTTTTGGCTGTTTCTTAACCGTGCCTCCATGGCCATGAGGAGACCACTTCTTTCCTTCTGTTCTCCTCTCTGGTAGCTGGCCCCTCACCTTTTGTCCTACTTGTTACTTACACACCTCGCACCTCTGCCCAGGTGCAGGCCTATTCAGATGCTTAGGCCCATAGAGATGCAAACTAGGAGACATTCCCCACTGAGGCCATGTCACTCAATAGCAAATCAGTTAGCATCTGCTGTTCAATGCACACAGGAGCTCCTGGTTCCTGGAACCCCTAGAAATTGCTCCTGACACTTGTGGCCAGGGAAGCATGGTTCAGAAACAGCCAGGAAGAGACTCTAGTTTTGCAGCATGGAACTGAGAGCTCTCTAAAGATGACAAGATGCCTGTGTTTGGTCTTTGTCGTCGTTGGGATGCTAGGAGTTTCCAAGTCCATGCTCCCCCACTCAGGCGGAACCTCATGGCCTCCGTGGCTTGGGTCTGAGACATGCCAAGCCACAACAGTTTAGATCATAAACAAAATATCATCACGGTGAGTACATTTTCTAAAGTCATGATCTTTGCATATATTTGAAAATGTTTCTCCAATACTGTTTATATGCTCCTGGTTTAGTTTTGGTAGGTCACATATATCAAGAAATTTATCCATTTCTTCTAGATTTCAAAATTTATTACAATACAGGTTTTGAAGTATCACTTAAAAATACTCTGAATTTTGTTACTATTTGATGTAATGATTTGTTATTTCTGAATTTATGAGTCCACTGCATAACAAAGATTAGCCTTAAACTTGTAATTTGCTTCAGCCTCCTGGGGACTGGGATTATAGGTAAGTGCCACCATATCAATTATTTTTACTACAATTATACTGATTATATTTACTTGCAAATGAAGGTGACATTGTGATAGCTTAAAGGAAAAAAATTACAATGCAGGCTACACTGGTTCACATCAGTTATCCACCTACCAGAGAGGATGAAATAGGGAGATTATAATTTGGAGGCAACTAGGCAAGTTAGGGAGACTATGTCAAAAAGCAGAGAGTGTTAGGGATGTGGCTCAGTGGTAGAGAACTTCCTGTCACAGATCTGGCCCTATATTTAATCCTCAGTATAAAGGAACCAAAAAGGAGGAAGCCCAGCAAGATTTCTTAGCAGGTAAGTATGCTTGTTCTGATGAAAGCCTGATGACTGCCCCCCAACACACACAAACACACACACACACACACACACACACACACACACACACACACACACACACACACACACCCAGGCGAGTTCTTCATCCCAGCTTCCCATGGTGGGATGAGAGATACATAGAAGACTCTCCTGGCAGCTCATAGGTCAGCTATGCTGGAGCACACAGAACAGTGCAAACAACAAAAGAGAGCCCATCTGAACAATGTGGAAGGAAAGAAGTTGTTAGAAGACCTCTGAGGGAGGATCCTCCCTTCACGGGAAGGAGCTCACTGGAACATCTCCATCTCCCTGGCGATTGTAGCCACCAGAGAGTACTTCAACCAGACACTTCAACCCTTGATGGCCAGATTCTTGGTTCCTCAGATCCCCTAACGATGGTTACAAGCCACCCATCATGGGTGTGGGAACTAAATTTGGGCCCTTTGCAAGTACTCTGAACTACCGATTCATTTCCATAGCCCATGCTTCTGCTTCTTGAATCCTGAGTTTGCACCACCACATCAAGTTTTATGGGATGATGATGAAGCCCAGGCAAGCACTCTGCTGTGTTACAACACCAGCTCCAATTTCTTACTGTAGTGCAGCTGGTCTGAAACTCCCCATAGTCTTCCTGCCTCAGGCTCCTGAATATTGAGATTTTAGAGGTGTGAGACACTATGCCTGTACAAAAGCAAAACTTTAACAAGGAGTCTAGTTCCCCTTCAGTGACCACAGAGTTTGCTTTCAAACATTTACGGGTATTATAAAAAGTAGGACAGTGGACGAGTAGCTGGCTTGCCTTTAAATGACAGGACATATCCCCAAGGATCAGTATATGCCATGTGAGTTGAATATGCCATGTGGGCAAACAACCTTGATTATACCCCAAGGCCACTCACAGTTAGAGCAGATTAGGAACTAGAATCTTAAAGATAGTGGTGTGACTTTTTTCCACTCTCTGCTAACAGAAATTATGACAGTCACAACTGACCTTTTTTCTCTTTTATGTGTCAGACTGCTAGGTAGCTAGTTAAATTTTAGGAGGACCCCCTCCCCTCATAATCAGTAGCTTAGAAAAGTGAGGACTGGTGATGAAGGAGAATGGGAATAAGAAGGAGAAAGAAGACTGGAAGATTTTGAAGAAGGGGATGAGGATGCAGGTGAAGAAGATGAAGGCAATGATGAAGACAAGAGGAAAGGACGACGACGAAGGAGGTAGCAAATATAAAACAACAACAACAGCAACAACAACAACAACAACAGCAACAACAACAGCAACAACAACAGCAACAACAACAACAACAGCAACAACAACAACAGCAACAACAGCAACAACAGCAACAACAACAACAGCAACAACAGCAACAACAGCAACAACAACAACAACAACAGCAACAACAGCAACAACAACAGCAACAACAGCAACAACAGCAACAACAACAACAACAGCAACAACAGCAACAACAGCAACAACAACAGCAACAACAGCAACAACAGCAACAACAACAACAACAACAACAGCAACAACAGCACAACAGCAACAACAACAACAGCAACAACAACAACAACAGCAACAACAACAACAGCAACAACAACAACAACAACAGCAACAACAGCAACAGCAACAACAACAACAACAACAACAACCCACCAATTGATTCTAGTCTTTAAATTTTTTCTTTCTCCTTTTTTTATTTTCTCCAGTTCCTGGGAGTGAGTTGTAGTTATTTCTCCCTTTCCCTCTTGTGTTCACTTGCCTATTTTTGAGATTCTTGAACACCAGGGTTCTCAACTTATATAACTGAAAATACCCTGAGCAAAATAAAATGGGAAAAAATCTCCACCTTTCTCTTCTACATTCATTTTTATCCCTTCTTGTGCCAGATGGTGGAATCAACATACCCTCTCTACTCTACTTCAGTTCCTTAGAAGACAGATTATGACTGGCTATGCCACAATTTCCCATGGGCACACTGAGACCACTAGGAAGTCAGTTTATGCCATTAAGAATATTGCTCTTTCTAGAACTTTCTTTTAGGCAAAAGAAAACATTCACACAACTAAAATGACTCCAAATGACAAGTATGGAGTTTGACAAGAAATTGGCACAATCTGGAAACTACATATTCTTAACTTCTGCTGGTACTCTATGTGCCAGCAGATGTTATCATGACTGATTTGTTGCTGGTTGCTCACTTTCCCTCTAACGTTGCTAGAGTTAAGTAGCTAAAATAGATGAGGTGGGGGTTGCACAGCTTTAATCCCAGCACTGGGGAGGTAGAGGCAGGTGGATCTCTGAGTTCAAGGCTAGCCTGGTCTACAGAGTGAATTCCAGGACAGCCAGAGCTACACAGAGAAACAAAACTAAAACTATATGCATAGCACATTATAGGCCTACAGATACTAAGCATAGAGCCTCAAATGCCCTCATTCTTTTTGTGCCCAATTCATAATCTGGTCTTATCTCTGAATAATACTATTAATTTCCCATAACCTAAAATGGATAAATGGCTTCAAAGGAGTCCAGATATCATGAAGGATCCTGGCCAAATGGACTTCTTATGACCTCTTACACTTTGGCTTGCACACATCTTCTATAAAATGGGATATATGTGCTCCTCAAAACATATTTGGTTTTTCGCTGGGTTTCTTACATCAGAAAGAACTTTACGTAGTACCACTAAACCACCCAACTAACATCAAAATGAAAGAAAAATGTCCTCCTGAATTCATGTGAATCAAAGCAAATGAGATCAGGACAATTGTAGGGCCAGCCCTAATAGGGCTTAGATTCCTAGGCCAGTTTTCAAGCCACAGATGCAGACAGTACCATGAAGTAAGTAGCCATTACCCAAGGTCATGGATCAGGATCCATCTACTTACTCTCATAGCATTCCTTTTAAAATCCTCCTAAAGATAAAAAAAAAATTCATTTCATTTCATTATTACCATTATTGTTGTTCTTGTTGTTATTATTTAGATTTTGAAGACAGGGTTTCTCTATGCAGCATTAGCTGTCCTGGAAGTCACTCTGTAGACCAGGCTGGCCTCAACCTCAGAGATCTTCCTGCCTCTGCCTTCAGAGTACTGGGACTAAAGGCCTGCACCACCATGCTTAGATTATAATGTTTTTGTTTGCTTGTTTTGATTTTCAATTGCTTTATAAATAAAGCATTATTTTTCCATGAAAATGGGAAAAACTGTAATATTCACAGAAACTTACACTGAGTGGGAAGGCAATATCCAGTTAGAAGTTGGCAACAAATATCCACCTGGCACATGGAAACAACACAAGGCTCAACACAAACTGATCAGTATAGGCTTCTCAGGAAAATGCAAGGGAGAAGATAGTAGGAATCACCGTATGAATCTCATGGACAATTGTATAGTCAGGGCATAAGGCAAAATTCATCATTATGAGCATGTTGATTACAGAGCTCCTCTCTAAGAGCACAGTTTCTCAACAAAGGAGAAAATAATCACCTGTGGCCTTCTCCCTCCGTTTTATTAGGAGTCTCTATGGCAAGAAGTTGTCACCATCCTGGAAAGACTTCTTTTGCCACATAGAATCATCATCCAATGCTCAAAGAAAATAAGTTTCAAACCATTACAAACTCATCTGTTCTCTAGGCCCAAAAGGCAATTAATTATACGTTCTCCAAGTGCACTGACTTTCTCTAAAAATCATTTACTATTCCCTGACATTCTGCATTCTTTTCCTCTCTCTCACACACAAATGATATAGTTCAGTCTGTTGCTCAAATTCTGGAAGCCCTCTTGCCTCGACCTCTTGAGTGGTGGAAATAAACCAAATGCCTCCAAGACATACAAAACACAATAATGTTTAAAGGTGGATGGAACCCATGAAGTTACTTAGATACTTTCATGAGGTGCATGACATCAAAAATACTTTTGTATTTTGTTTCTCAATTTTACTTACCATATTCGCTGTAGTGTGCTTGACAGTGAGTTAATCTGTTGACACCTTAGTCTGAAACAAAGCTGTGTAGAAATCATTAGGAGTTACTTCATTCTTCACCAACTCTACTTACTTGCAGAATACAAGGGCAGGGTCACTTTTTAAGTCTATTTTTAGGTCAAAGTATCAAGGGACTGAAGAGATGGTTCCCTGGTTAAGAGTGCTTACTGCTCTTGTGGATGACCCCAGTTCAGTTTCTAGCATCCAGCTCACAAACACCTGTAATTCCAGTTCTAGGGAATCTAAATCCCTTTTCTGACCTCCATGACATCCCACAGGTGATATACATTTGCTCAAATTCACACACACACACACACACACACACACACACACACACACACACACAAGCATAAATAAATTTTTCAATGTCAGTGTCATGTAGATTGATCTGGCCTTAAACTTGAGTCACACCTCTTGCCTCAGCACAGACTCCTTAGTGCTGGCATTACAGATGTTGTCCACCAAGAGCAGCTTTTAACACAGTAAATGTTGTTGGATTTAGCCTAATTAAAACCTTGGTATAGTAAATAATGTATAGGCACAAATAAGAGATCCTGAAACCAAAACATTCAGAATTTCAACATACCTCCTGAATAGGACTCAGAGAAAGCAGATGTGACAAAGAACACCAATTACAGGAGGAAATGGTCTCCATAAGTCCCTGGTCTGAGGTTTTCCCTTCAAGGTGTCTGAGGTAGGGAAGCCATAGGTTGGGAATTCTCTCATCACTCCAGAATTCCTTTCTGTAGCCCTCAACCCCTGTCAGCTGTCCTGTTCTTCGATCTGGACACATGTTCTCCTTCCCACTGTACCTCAGAATTCTGGAGAAAGCCACTCACAGTCACTGTGGTATTTCCCCACAAACCACAATGCTATAAACTCCACAGAGAGGAACAAAGTCTCAATTCCTCCAGGCTTTCCAGACACCAAAGATGGGGACAGCAGTGCTGTCTGCTACCCTCCTGCTGCTCTCGCTACTCCTGGCTCTGACCCAGACCAAGACCCAGAGCCTAGCTGGTGAGTGTGGATCAGGGGAAAACAGCCTTTGCCTGGAGAAGCCAGGGTGACTGGCCTGGGCCGCATCCCTGAAGCCTTTTCTCATCACCCACACAGACCCTCCTGCCTCTGCTCTGCTCCATATACCCTGATCCCTTCCCAGCCCTTGTACCTATCCAGGGTTCCCAAAGGAGGGTCCAGGTCTCAATGTGCATCATCCCCAGGGTCTCACTCGCTGAGCTATTCTGTTACCACGATGGCATCTCTAAGGGGTCTTGGAGATCCCCAAGTCTTCGCTGTTGGCTATGTGGACAACACGCAAATCCTGAGCTTCAACAGTGAGGCTATCGTGGAGCCGCGCGTGCCATGGGCAAAGCAAATGGGGCGCGATTATTGGAGGTTGGAGAGAGAGAGTCTGGAGTATTATGCACATACAGCCATAGAAAACTTGCGATTTGCAATCCAGATCTATAACAAGAGTGATGACGGTGAGTGACCCCTTACATGACTCCTCAAAGAGGCCCAAGTCACCCCGGGTCCCAGGTCCTAGGTTCACTCTGAGGCTGCTGAGCCAGCAAAGAACCTGGACCTAAGAGAGCACCCACTGGACTGAGACCTGGTTTCTGATTCAGTTTAGGTGGAAATTCTGTGGGTGGGCGGAGCTCTGTGGACCAGGTTAACTCTGGGGCGGCTGCAGGCTCTCATACCTTTCAGTGTTTCATTGGTTGTGATGTGGGTCCACACCGACGCCTCCTCCGTGGGCACAATAGATATGCCTTTGATGGCCGCGATTACATCAGCCTGAACGAGGACCTGAGAACTTGGACTGTGGCAGACAAGACAGCTCAGAACATCCAGCGAGAGTGGGAGAAAAAAAACGTAGCATTGGACATAGGCATCTTCTTGGGGGGCCGGTGTGTTCCTTGGCTACTTTGGCACCTGGAGCTAGGGAAGGAGATTCTGCAACGCTCAGGTAAGAGAGGCTGAAAATTAATTCCTCCATCTGCACTCAAAGTAAGAAGCCTGCCTCCAAGAAAAGAGGAAAACAGTACCAGTTGAGCTACAGTAGCTCTCTCTTGTATACTAAGGGGAAGGAGTGTTCCTGGTTTTCCTGACCCCACTTCAGAGAGTGACTCTCCAAGAGCTCACCCTTCTCTCAGAACAGTTTAGGTTGTCTGGGGATGATAGGAAAGAGGTTTCCTAAAATAACCTCTTCAGTCTGCAGCCTGTAGTGAACCAAGACCTCTTAGAGGCTGAGTTCTCTGGCCACAACCAATTCTTTGGAGGTCTGACCCAAATGGTGATGAGTCTCTCATCACTCCAACCAAGGCAGGATCAGAAACCCTGTTTTCATGGTGGGAAACTTGGGAATCCTCCTTTTCAAAGAAAAAGATTGTACAAGTGCCTGAGTGTAGACAACTTGTGTGGAGTTTATACCCCTCTACACACACATCTTGATTCTCCTGTGCTTTGCCAAAATAGGCCCATGAATGCTGCTAAAGTCCCCAGAAAAAAATATAAAATGCTTGAATTTTCCAACTCCTGTCCTCAGACCCTCCAAAGGCACATGTAACCCATCACCCTACACCTGAAGGTGATGTCACCTTGAGGTGCTGGGCCCTGGGATTCTACCCAGCTGAGATCACCCTGACCTGGCAGAGGGATGGAAAAGACCAGACCCAGGACATGGAGCTGGTGGACACCAGGCCTGCAGGAGATGGAACCTTCCAGAAGTGGGCAGCTGTGGTGGTGCCTCCTGGGGAGGAGCAGAGATACACATGCCATGTGCAGCATGAGGGTCTGCCTGAGCCCCTCACCCTGAGATGGGGTAAGGAGGGGTGTGAGCACAGAGCCTGTGAAACAGGTGACCTTCTGGAGACCCTAAGTAGGATCACTGCTGAGGTGGGGTAGGGCTCCTCAACATTTCTCTCTTCCCAGAGCTACCTCCTTGGCTCACAATTGGAATAACTGTTGGTGTGGTTCTCCTTGGAGTTGTGGTCACTGGAGCTGTGGCTGCCATTGTGATGATGAGGAAGAAAAGTGCAGGTAAGGAAGGCATTGGTGTCTGAGGGTTTTCTATAGAGTTGAAGCCCTAGATGGAAATGTGCTCGTCTCCTGTTTTGTTATTATGATACACACCTATGTGTGAGTTCTTACCTAACCTGGGACTCAGTGCACTAGTAGTTTTGTTTGTTTGTTTTTAAAACAAGGTGTCTTAATGCCCTGGCTGTCATGGAACCTACTATATAGGCCAGGCTGGCCTCAAACTCAGAGATCTAGCGGCCTCTGCCTTTCAAAGGCTAGGATTAAACTTGTGTGTCACCATGCCCAGCTGTGCTATCACTTTCTAAAGTCCAGGGATATGAGGGCAGTCTAGAACATCACTGTCCTGGATCTCTATCAGTGTTTTTCTTTCCCCCAATGTAGTTACTCAGATACCTTTTCCAGGAATCTACTTTCATCACTGTCTTGCCATCTCTTTCCATCTTGTACCAGCTCTTGAACTCTCTTTATACATGTAGGGCATACCTAGAAAGTGTGTAGAAAGGAAACAGCAAGTTCCCCCATCAGTCTCCCTTTCCCAAACATCTCTGTAGCTGGCACCACAGGAGTTCTCAGCTCCACCAGTTGACTGACCTCATGTTGGGCCTTCACTCAGCCCATGGAGATGGGAAGAAGCTGGAATGGCATGAATGATTTTGACAAGAGTGACACTGGCACGTCCAGGTCCCATGAATAGTAGGAGAACTGTCCCATGGAGACCAGCTCCAGGTGTCAGTGATTTCCTGTGCTCAGTGGATCTTAAGGGACCTGATGTTGATGGGCTTGTCAATTCTGTTCCTAGCTATAAATGCTCAAATTTGGTTCACTGGCTTTTTCCCCCAAACAAATAATCACCAACTCCAATATCATGTATTAAAGTCATTGTTTTGAAATGATAAGAATTTGTAATCTATTATTTATACCTAAAAGTAAGAAATTAACCAAGTGAATTTTCAGATAGCAGGCAGTCACAGACTCTTTGTAAATGCTTCCTATATGTCCTATCTGAGGCTACAAGTCATGGGAGAGAAAACAATATGTATCTGTCACCATGACAACTCAGGACTGATCATATATACTCTCCCCTTTCTTCCTCAACCCCTCCCCCAAGTGGAATGCCCATATACAACTCTTTTCTGTTCAGAAAGACTTTCTCAGTCTATCTGGGTTCCACTGGACCAGTTTCTGTCTGCCCACCAGGTCTCCAAAGCAGGTAGGAAATACCACTCAAAGACTTAATATTTATTTATTTATTTTTTTGGCCAATGACTAAGGCTTCTTACTGGCTAGCTATCCATTAAGTATTAAACCATTTCAGTTAATCTATGTATCAGAAAATATATTTGGCTTACTAGTGATGCCTGGGTGTCTTGACTTTCTGTCGACTATATGGTGGTGTTCTTTTGTTCAAATTACAGCAAGCGATCATGATGGAAATCTGAGTCATGATACCAAATGTTGTTCTTTTGTTTAAATTTCATAGTGTGATGGAAAATGAATCAAGAGATTCATTAACCATGGAGTTTATTAAAGGGGGTAGGCTACGAGGGGGCCAAGGGATAGGGGGCAAAAGGAGTGAGAACAAGAGAGTAAGAGAGCAAGAGAGCATAAGTGGACAGGGGTCTGTCTTTCAAAGGGGTCCTTTGTACCTTATTGCAGACTAGTACTCTTGGAACCCTGGGCTGACCAAAGTACTTTCTGAGTGCTTTCTGTCAGGAAACAGGGGCAGGCCAGCATAATGCCTGAATCCTTACACATGGCATCCCTTTTCTCTTTCTTCTCCCTGTCTCTTTGTTCAGGATTGCCTCTTGCTAAATTCTGCCTGTCCATTGGCCCAAACAGCTTTATTAATCAAACAATAAGAAAAACTTGTAGTTGGGGCTGGAGAGATGGCTCAGAGGTTAAGAGCACTGACTGCTCTTCCAGAGGTCCTGAGTTCAATTCCCAGCAACCACATGGTGGCTCACAACCATCCGTTATGAGATCTGGTGCCCTTTCCTGGTGTGCAGATATACATGGAAGCAGAATGTTGTATACATAATAAATAAATAAAATCTTTTAGAAAAAGAAAAAGAAAAGAAAAACATATAGTCAGAGCAAAAAGAGTACATCCCCATCACCTTCCTACCATGGATGCTGTTCTTACCACTAACATGAGTGGCTATAAATCTTCTTCCAAAACACTCAGGACTGTTTGCACATTCCTCATTTAGGTGCTCAATATGTAGCCCAGGACTCACATTTCCTTTTTCTGTTTCGCTGTTAACAGCATCTCACACTGTATCCCAGACTGTCTTGGAACTCACTACGTAGCTGTGATGGCTAAGCTTCATTGTCAACTTGACTGGATTCAGAATATCCTAGAAGATTCAGTTCTGGTCCCATCGGTAAGATGTTTCCAGATACTAATTGAGGATGAAAGGCCCACCCTGGGCCCAAGGACAAAAGGAAGAACAGAAGAAATTTTTCCTGACACCATTTGTTGAATGAGCTTTTCTCCCCCACCCCACCCCCGCCTCCTCCACCCCTCCCGCTCCCCCCTCCCGCAATGTTTAGGCATTGTGATTGAAAATAAAATAAGTGCATGTAAGGGTATTTTGAGGGATCGGATGACCAAAGAATGCAAAAATAATCCCACCATGCAACAGACCTCACACAATGGATTTATTGGGAGAGGGGTTCAAAATGCTGCCTCTTCGTAGGGATGGGGGGGCGTTGAGTGAGGGATGATGGCAAGTACTTTGTAAGGGGTATTGAACATGAGCATAGGGGACCATGGTACAGTGGAAACTTGTTGCATTGTGATGACAGGGATGCTGGCTCTATGTTCTTGATGGGAATGGGGAGCGTCTGGTCCTGGAATGTAGGTGGTTATAACACTGTAGCTAGAGATTATATCTGAGGCCTCTATTCTATTCCATTGGTCTGTGTCTATTTCTGGGCCAATACCATACCTTTGTATATTTTCTTTTTTTAAACCATGCCTCTGTAACAGAATTTGAGACCAGGATTTTAACACTTCTGGTGTTATTCTTCCTGCTAAGAACTACTTTGGCTAATAAGAGCTTCTTTCTGCATCCATATAAATTTAGACCTTTATTTTTTTATAGTTCTTTAAAGAACGTCACTGGGAATTACATTGAATTTCTAGATTTATTTCAGGACTATAGCCATATTTCAATATTAATTTTGCCCATTCATGAGCATAGTAAGCCTTTCTATATTCTACTATCCTTTATTTCTTTCCTTTTCTTTCTTTCCTTCTTCCTTTTCTGTTGTTGTTTGGTTAGTTTTAGTTTTTGAGACAAGGTCTCACTATGTAAACCAGGCTGGCCACTAAGTTGCAGCAATATCCCTTCTTCTGCCAGCTGATCATTGGATTACAGATTTAGTCATCATGCCCATCCATATTAGGTGTTTTAAAGCTTTATTGTAGATGCCTTTAGCCTCCTTATGTATATTCCTAGGTATTTAATTGTTTTGTTTTTGAAGCAATTGTGCATGGAATTATTTTCCAGATAATTCTCACCATGTTTCTTGTTGATGTATTGGAAAGCTGCTGGCTTTGGTATGGGGCTTTATTTCCTTCTACTTTGATGAAATTATGTTAGATTTCAAACATAGTGTTATTTAACTTTGTGCCTTATGTCTGTTTTCCTTTTTCTTTCTTTCTCTTCCCTTATTGATCTTAAGACATCAAGAACTGTATTAAACTGGAGTAAAGAAAATAAACACCTTTGTCTCATCTTAATTTTAGAGGAAATGCTATTTCCATTTAGTATAATGCTGGATAGAATTTTCTTATATAGAGCATTTATTATGTTGGAATACATTCCTTTTATCCCTAGTTCCTTCAGGGTTTAAGTTTATCATCAAAGAGTTGAATTTTGTCAAAGACCTTTTCTGCAGACATTGAGGTGACCCTGTGGAATCTGTCCTTGCATCTCTTTATGTGCTACATCACAGTTATTGATATGTTGAACCATCCTTGTATCCTTGGAATGGTGCCAATTTTGTCATGTGTAAACCGAGGCCTAAATTGGTCTAGATAATAAGGGGCCAGAGTCAGGTACAGAGGGAAATGCTGAGAGATCAGAGAGAAGGAGCAAGCCACAGCATACCTTATCTCCTAAACATCTCTACAGAGAGAGAGAAGAGTAGAGAGTCATTTCCTGTTTGTTCTTGTTTATGTACTGTTACTGTCTGCTGTGTCACTTCCTGCCTGGATCACATGGCGACTTCACTTTACTACATTTCCCAGAATTCTCCTTGTCTCCTAGTCCCACCTATCTTGATTCTCTATTGGCAGACAGTGCTTTATTCATTAACCAATAAGAGAAACACATGTACAGAAGACTTCCCCCATCAGTCATGGTATATGACATTTTAATGCTGTGGACTTTTCCTTGCAAGTGTTGTATTGAAAATGTTTATATCCATGTTCATCGTGGAAATTGGCCTATAATTTTCCATTTTGTGTTAGTTTTGATATCAGGATAATGGTCATCTTAAAAACTGCTTTTGGTAATATTGTTTCCTTTTCTATTTTATGAGATGATTTGAGATACATTGAATATTAGTTCATCTTTAGTTGTAGAGTTCAACATTGAGTCCTTATGTTCTTGTATTTTTACATGGTTCTTATTTTTAGCATTATCAGGTGTGAAACTGCCCCACAGCCATCAGTTACATTTATACTAGATTTGGAGAATGGTGGGAAATGAAGACATTGATTATTAAAAGAAAAACAAACAAGCAAACAAAAATATCTCTACTTCTTTTCAAGACAGAGTTTACTAAAGAGTCAGAAGTTCACCAACTGGACTAGGCTGGCTGACAGTAAGTCTGAGAGAGCCACCTGTTTCTCTCCACAGTGTGGGACTACAAGCCATACCCCATGGGCTCTGGGGGTGGAATACAGGATTTCATTCTTGCAAGATAAGCACAGAACCAATTCCCAGCCCCTTAGTAAACAACAGGATCTCATTATGTAGCCCTAGCTCTCCTACAACTCACTGTATAGATCCAGCTGCCCTTGAACTCACAGAGATCCTCTGCCTCTGCCTGCTGAGAGCTGGGACTACAGGTATGAGCCATCAGAGTTAGCTTATAGTAAACAACTATTGACAGGCATGCATTAGGTTACTTTAAGAATTCATTCAACTTGGAAATTTTGTCATCTTTACTGAAGTGAACTTCTAAGTCCTTTGTTTCTTGAATTCTCATTATGCTCTGTGCCTCCATCTCTTCCTTCCTTCCTTCCTTCCTTCCTTCCTTCCTTCCTTCCTTCCTTCCTTCCCTCCTTTCTTCTTCCCTCCATTCCTTCTTTCCTTCATTCTTTTTTGTGCATTTTTTGAGGCCTGCGGATTGAAACTAGGAGTTGGTACATGCGAGGTAGGCATGCACTTTACCACTGAACTACATCACTAGCTTATCCTTTTCTATTTCCCTCCTTATTGTTTCATTTATGTTTCAGACAAGTTCCCATTATATAGGCAAGGCTGGGTTAGAGCCCTCTATGTAGCAAAGATTGCCCTTAAATTTGCAATTTGCCTCAATCTCCTGGGGTCTGGAATTACAGGTATGTGTCTGTGGGAAAACCAAGCCTCAATGGGCCAGACAGCTGCTGTCCTAGAGCATGTGCAGTTGATATCTCCTGACAGTCAGCCTGGGTCTGCCAGAGGGCCTTGTCAACAGCAAACAAAAGATGACATGGACCAAAGGACAGCAACCATGTCACCTCAGCAGATGACAGTTCAGTGGATTTCCTCCCCTGGGGCAGGAAATATATAAGGTTTTCCCCTTCCTGGAATAAACTGAGCTTGTTGTTTCAACTTGCTCCCTATGCCTGTGTCGCTGGTGTCACACCTTCTTTCCCGCACCCCCAAGGAACACCAGTCAGGATCCTGCAACATGTGTCACCACACCAATTATATACTTACTACAATTATACTGATTATATTTACTTACACATGAAGGTGGCATTGTGATAGCTTAAAGGGGAAAAAATCATGAAGCTAGCTATACTGGTTCACATCAGCAATCCCACCTACTAGAGAGGCTGAGTAAGGGAATTATCAATTGGAGTTCTTTATATTTAGACAGGGGGTTGTCTTTTTGTAAATATGTTCACCTTATTGGTTAATCAATAAAATGCTGATTGGCTGATTGGCGAGGCAGGAAGTATAGGCAGGGTTAGGAGATAAGAATTTAGGGAAATATAGGCAGGTGGAGTTGCCATGTGAGCTCTGGAAGACAGGACATGCCATGTGTTTTCTAGTAAGCCAAGACCACATGGAAATACATAGAAATGGATTAATAATTAAGACAGAGCTAGCCAATAAGGAGCCCTAGTCATTGGTCAACGGATTCATGATTAATAAGTTTTGTGTGTTTATTTTTGGCTCAAAGGAGGTGGGACTCTGCTGGTCCAACAAACATTCTTACAAATGATTCTTCTCATCTTTTCCACCTTATCATCCGCATCATCTCCATCTCCAACTATCCCATCACAAATCTGCCTGTAGGGAGTTAGGAGCAAGTCTAGGAACCTGTCCTCTTGTTTCCTATAGGCTGGTGACCATCACCTCTTCCCAAAGGGCAGTCAGTCTTCTGTCCATTCTGCAGCAACTGCTCCATTTCTTCCTTCCTGGGCCTATCCTTGCCATGTCCTCTTCTAGAAAATTCTCTCTCTAACACATGTGGCCAGGAGACACGGTCCACTCACCCAGGCCCAAATGCCAGCCTGCCATACACAGGGCAGCCAGGAGTTGTGAACAGACACCAGTTATTATTGTACCCAAGGCTGCGTCACTCTGCAGCCTTGTGCTGGTTATTTTAAATAAGGAAAGTTAGCAGCAGACATTGCACAGGCTTTTCTCTTGTCTTCCCTAATCTGCCTGATGTCCTGAATCACCAAAGGAGAACATAATTACCTGTGGTCTTCTCCCTCTGTTTTATTAAGAGTTTCTATAGAAAGAAGCCTATCAGCACCCTGGACAGACTTTTGCCACACATCATCATCATCTACTTCAGTCTCATCCAATGCTCCAAAAAGAAAATCATTTTCAAACCATTTACAAAATCATCTGTTCTCTGGGCCCAACAGGCAATTACATGTTCTCCAAGTGCACTGTCTTTCTATAAAAATCATTCACTATATTCTGACATTCTGCATTCTTTTCTTCTCTCACACACGGAAATGATATAGTTCAGTCTGTTCCTCAAATCTTGGAAGCCCTCCTGCCTCAGCCTCTTGGGTGGTGGAAATAAACCAAATGCCTCCAAGACATACAAAACACAATAGCATGTGCAGCTGGATAGAACCCATGAAGTTACTTAAATAATTTCATGAGGTGCATGACACCAAAAACACTTTCATGCTTCTCAAATTCACTTGCCATATTCACTGTAGTGTGCTTGACAGTGAGTTAATCTGTTGACACCTTAGTCTGAGTCAAGTCTGTGAAAAGCTCATTAGCATTTAAGACATTCTTGATCACCTCTACTTACTTGTAGAATACAAGGGCAGTCTCATTTTTTAAGTCTGTTTTTAAGTCAACGTATCAAGGGACTGAAGAGATGACTCCATGGTTAAGAGTGCTTACTGCTCTTGTGGATGACCCCAGTTCAGTTTCTAGCATCCAGCTCACAAACACCTGTAATTCCAGTTCTAGGGAATCTGACTCTCCCTTCTGTCATCCATGACATCCTCACATATGTGGCATACATTCACACAAATTCACACACAAATTCACACACAAATTCACACACAAATTCACACACACACACACACACACACACACACACACACACGCACAAATAAATCTTTTTTTTTTTTTTTTTTTACTGTCAGTGTCATGTAGATTGATCTGGCCTTAAACTCGAGTCATACCTCTTGCCTCAGCACAGACTCCTTAGTGCTGGCATTACAGATGTTGGCCACCATGAGCAGCTTTTAACACAGTAAATGTTGTTGGATTTAGCCTAATTAAAACTTTGGTGTAGTAAATAATGTATAGGCACAAATAAGAGATCCTGAAACCAAAACATTCAGAATTTCAACATACCTCCTGAACAGGACTCAGAGAAAGCAGATGTGACAAAGAACACCAATTACAGGAGGAAATGGTCTCCATAAGTCCCTGGTCTGAGGTTTTCCTTTCAAGGTGTCTGAGGTAGGGAAGCCATAGGTTGGGAATTCTCTCATCACTCCAGAATACCTTTGTGTAGCCCTCAACCCCTGTCAGCTGTCCTGTTCTTCGATCTGGACACATGTCCTCACTCCCACTGCACATCAGAATTCTGGAGAGAGTCACTCACAGTCACTGTGGTGTCTCCCCACAAACCATGATGCTATAAACTCCACAGAGAGGAACAAAGTCTCAATCCCTCCAGGTTTCCAGACACCAAAGATGGGGACAGCAGTGCTGTCTGCCACCCTCCTGCTGCTCTTGCTACTCCAGGCTCTGACCCAGACCAAGACCCAGACTGGTGCTGGTGAGTGTGGATCAGGAGGGAAACCTTTGCTGGGAGAGCTGGGGCGACCCATCACAAAAGTCATTTCTGATCACCCATCTAGATTCTTCTGTCCTTTCTCTATCAGCGTTCTGAGCCCTGTGCCCTGATCCTCTCCTGGCCAGCACACCTGCCCAGGTTTCTGGAAAGAGGGTCAGGATCTCATTGAGCACTGCCCTTAGGCTCACACTCCATGCGGTATTTTGTAACCACCACTGCATCTATAATGGGTCTCGGAGATCCCCAAGTCTTCATCGTTGGCTATGTGGACGACACTCAATTCCTGCGCTTTGACAGTGAGGCAGCTACTAAAGTGGAGCCCCGTGTACCATGGGCGAAGCAAATGGGGTCCAATTATTGGAAGTGGGAGAGAAAGGGTATGGAGCATTATTCGCACACGGCCCGAGAAAACCTGCGATTTGCACTCCAGATCTATAACCAGAGCGATGACGGTGAGTGACCCCTACATGTCCCCACGGATGGGCCAAGTCATCTCGGGTCCCAGGTCCTAAATTCTGTCCAAGGCTGCCAGGCCAGCAGAGACCCTGGACCAGGGAGAGCATCAGACTGAGTCCTGGTGTCCGGGGCAGTTTTGGTGGAAATTCTGTGGGTGGGCGGAGCTCTGTGAACCAGGCTAACTTTGGGGCGGCCGCAGGATCTCATACCTTCCAGTGTTTGATTGGTTGTGACGTGGGTCCAGACAGAATCTTCCTCCGCGGGCACAATAGGCATGCCTTTGATGGCCGCGATTACATCAGCCTGAACGAGGACATGAGAACTTGGACTGTGGCAGACAAGACAGCTCAGATCACCCAGCGGCAGTGGGAGGCAAAAAATGTAGCAGAACACTGGAGGATCTTCTTTGAGGGCTGGTGCTTTGCTTGGCTACTCGGGCACCTGGAGCTAGGGAAGGATATTCTGCAGCGCTCAGGTAAGAGGGGCTAGGAAGCAATTCCTCCATCTGCATTCAGAGTAGGGCTGCTGCCTCCAAGGAGGGAGGAAAATGGGACCAGCTGAAATACTGCAGCTCTCTCTTGTATACTGAGGGGAAGGAGTGCTCCTGGTTTTCCTGAGAGTGACTTCAGAGAGTGACTTTCCTAGAGCTCACCCTTCTCTCGGGACAGTTTAGGTTGTCTGGGGATGATAGGAAAGATCCCTCAAATAACCAATAGCAGCTCCTTTCAGTCTGAAGCCCTTAGTGAACCATGACCTCCCAGAGGCTGAGTTCTCTGCTCACACCCTATGTCTTTGGAGGTCTAACTCACGTGATGAGTCTCTGATCCCTCCACCAGAGGCAGGACCAGAAATCCTCTCTTCATGGTGGGATACTTGGGAATCTTTTTTTTTTTTTTTCTAGTGCCTGAGTGTAGTCAACTTGTATGGGGTTTGCACACACACACACACACACACACACACACACACACACACACACACACACAGTCCCACTTAAGCATAGTTTGCCAGTGCTTTGCCAGGATAGGCACATAAATTCCACTTAAGTCCCCCAGAAAAAAATATAAAATGCTTGAACTTTCCAACTCCTCTCCTCAGATCCTCCAAAAGCACATGTAACCCATCACCCTACACCTGAAGGTGATGTCACCTTGAAGTGCTGGGCCCTGGGATTCTACCCAGCTGAGATCACCCTGACCTGGCAGAGGGATGGAAAAGACCAGACCCAGGACATGGAGGTGATGGACACCAGGCCTGCAGGAGATGGAAGCTTCCAGAAGTGGGCAGCTGTGGTGGTGCCTTCTGGGGAGGAGCAGAGATACACATGCCATGTGCAGCATGAGGGTCTGCCTGAGCCCCTCATCCTGAGATGGGGTAAGGAGGTGTGTGAGCACAGAGCCTGTTGTCAAGGAAACAGGTGACCTTCTGGAGATCCTAAGTAGGATCAGTGCTGAGCTGTGCATTAGGACTCCTCAACTCTTCTCTCTTCCCAGAGCTACCTCATCAGCCCACAATTGGAATGACTGTTGGTGTGGTTCTCCTTGGAGTTGTGGTCACTGGAGCTGTGGCTTCCATTGTGATGATGAGGAAGAAAAGTGCAGGTAAGGAAGGCATTGGTGTCTGAGGGTTTTCTATAGAGTTGAAGCCCTAGATGGAAATGTGCTCGTCTCCTGTTTTGTTATTATGATACACACCTATGTGTGAGTTCTTACCTAATTTGGGACTCAGTGTGCTAGAAAAAATATTTTTAAGGAAACGTCTTTTTACATAACCCTGGCTGTCCCAGAACTTACTATGTAGACCAGACTGACCTCAAACTCAGAGATCCAGCTGCCTCTGCCTCCCAAGTGCTAGGATTAAAGTGTGTGCCACCATGTCCAGCTGTGCTATCACTTTCTAAAGTCCAGGACGATAGGGGTAGTCTAGAACATCCTGGATCTCTATGCTGGATCTCTATCAGCTACCTCACCCCCAATGTAGTTACTCACATACCTTATTCAGGAATATATATTTTCATCACTGTCTTGCCATCTCTTTCCATCTTGTGCCAGCTCTTGAACTCTCTTTACAAATTAAGGGAATACCTAATAAGTGTATAGAAAGGAAACAGACAGCAAGTCCCTCTTTCACTCTCCCTTACCCAAACATCCCTGCAGCTGGCACCACAGGAGTCCTCAGCTCCACTAGTTGAGTGACCTCATGCACAGTGATTCCTGTGTTCAGTGTATCCTTGTGGGACCTGATGTTGATGGGCTTGTCAGTTCTGTTTCCTAGCTATGAATACTCAGATTTGTTCATTGGATTTTCCCCAAAACAAAATAATCACCAATCTCCAATATCCTATATTAAAGTCATTTGTTTTGAAATGATAAGAATTTGTGTTTATACCTAAAACTAAGAAATTAACCTAGGCAATTTTCATATAGCAGCCAGTCACAAACTCTTTGTAAATGCTTCCTATATGTTCTATCTGAGGCTAAAACTCATGGGAGAGAAAACAATATGTATCTGTCACCATGACAACTCAGGACTGATAATGTATACTCTTCCCTTTCATTCTCAACTCCTCCCCCAAATGGAATACCCATATAAAACCCTTTTCTATAGAGGGAGACCTTCTCAGTCTATCAGGGTCCCACTGGATCAGTTTCTATCTGCCCACTAGGTCCCCAAAGTTGCTATGAAACAACCACTCAGAGACTTAATATATATTTATAGTTTTTATCAATGACTTAGACTTCCCACTAGCTATCTCTGTGTTAAGTATTAGCCCATTTCAATTAATCTGTGTATCACCAAATAGCTTTGACTTACCAGTGATGCCTGGGTCACTTGATTCTCAGGTGACTATATGACATCCCTTCTCTCTTTCTTCTCCCTGCCTCTTTATTTGAAATTTCCCTCACCCCTGGTAAATTCTGCCTGTCTATATGCTGAGAAAGCTTTAGTAATCAACCAATAAGAAAAAATATATACCCACAGCATTGGATAAGACACCTGTCTTCACTTTTCCATCATGGATACTGTTCTCACCAATAACATCAGTGGCTATAAATCTTCTTCCAAAACACTCAGGACTGTTTGCAGATCCCTCATTTGGGTGTTCAGTATGTAGCCCAGTACTCACATTTCCTTTTTCTGTTTCTCTGTTAACAGCATCTCACACTGTATCCCAGGCTGTCTTGGAACTCACTATGTAGCTGTGATGGCTAAGCTTCATTGTCAACTTGACTGGATTTAGAATCTCCTGGGAGATTCAGTTCTGGTCCCATCTTTAAGAGTGTTTCCAGACATTAATTGAAGATGGAAGACCCACCCTGGGTACCAAGGACAAAAGGAAGAACAAGAGAAAGTTTTCCTGATGCCATGTGTTGAATGAGTTTTTCTCCCCCTGCCCCTCAATGTATGTTTTAGGCATTCTGGTTGAAAATAAAATAACTTTATGTAAGGATATTTTTGGTGATTTTAGGGCCAAGGAATGCCACACTAATCACACCATGCAACAGAGGTCACACAGGGATTTATTGGGGGGAGGCTCAAAATGCTATCTCTGAGTGGGAGTGAGAGGGTAGAGAGGGGGAAAAACTGGGGGAGGGAGGAGTTGATGGCCTGAACTTCATGGGGGTATGGAGCAAGACCGCATGGTACCATGGCACAGTGAGAACATGTTACATTGTGATTACAGGGATTGGGGCTCTATGTTTTTGATGGCTGGGTGGGGGATGGGGAGCACCTAGTTCTGGAATGTGGGTGATTCTAACACTGTAGCTATAGATTATATCTGAGGCTTCTATCCTATTCCATTGGTCTGTGTCTATTTCTGTGCCAGTACCATGCTTTTTACTTTTTCTTTTTTAAAACCATGTCCCTGTAATAGAATTTGAGACAGAAATTTAACACTTCCAGTATTGCTCTTCCTGATAACAACTGCTTTGGCTATTAAGAATTTTTTTCTGCATCCATATAAATTTGGAATTGTTTTCTAGTTCTTTAAAGAATGTCACTGGGAACTGCATTGAATATCTAGATGTATTTCAGGACTATAGCCATATTTGCAATATTAATTCTACCTATTCATAGGCATAGATGGCATTTCTACATCTTCTATTGTCTTCTATTTTGCTTGTTTGTTTGGTAGGTAGGTAGGTTGGTTGGTTGGTTGGTTGGTTATTTTTGGTTTTTGAGACAGATTCTCACTGTGTAAACCAGGCTGGCCCCTAAATTGCAGCCATCCCCCTTCTTCTGCCAGCTGATCTTTGGATTATAGATGTAAGCCATCACAACCAGCCTTATTTGGTGTTTTAAAGCTTTATTATAGATGTCTTTAGCCTCCTTATGAATATTCCTAGGTATTTAATTGTTTTGTATTGTTTTTGAAGCAATCATGTATGGGATTGTTTTCCAGATATTTCTACCATATATGTTGTTGGTAAATTGAAAACCTGCTGGCTTTTGTATGGATTTATTGCAGGCTACTTTGCTGAAATTATGTTAGATTTCAAACATAGGATCATGTCACTTACAAATACAAATCATTTAACTTCTTGCCTTATGTCTGGCTTCCCTTTCTTTCTCTTGCCTTATTGCTCTTAAGACATTAAGAACTATATTAAAATGGAGTAAAGGAAATACCCTTTTCCTCATCTTAATTTAGAGGAAATGCTCTTTCCCCCATTTAATAAAATGCAGGATAGAATTTTCCTATATATACCATTTATTATATTGAAATACATTCATTATCCCTAGTTTCTTCAGGGTTTACATTTATCATAAAAGATGTTGAACTTTGTCAAAGACCTTTCTGCAGACATTGAGGTGACCTGTGACATCTGTCATTGCATCTCTTTATGTGCCATATCACAGTTATTGATATGTTGAGCCATCCATGTATCCTTGGAATGGTGCCAATTTGGTCATGGTATATGACATTTTAGTGTTGTGGACTTATTGGAAATGTCCACATCCATGTTCATCATGGAAATTGGCCTACAATTTTCTGTAGGAAAGGACACAAAGTCCTTTCCCGGTTTTGAAATCAGGATAATGGTCATCTCAAAAAATGCTTTTGGAAGTATTGTTTCCCTTTTTATTTTATGAGATGATTTGAGATACATTAACGTTAGCTCATCCTAAGATATAAAGTTCAACAATGAATCCATATGTTCTTGTATTTTTACATGGTTCTTATTTTTAGCATTATCAGGAATGGAATTGTCCCACAGCCATCAGTTACAATGATACTAGATTTAGAGAATGGTGGGAAATGAAGACATCAATTCTTCCAGAAAAAAAGAAAGAAAAAAAAAACAAAAAACCTAACTCTACCTCTTTTCAAGACAGTTTACTAAAGAGCCAGACGCTCACCAGTTGGACTAGGTAGGCTGGCAGTGAGTCTTAGGGAGCCACCTGTCTATCTCCACTGTTCAAGGATCACAAGCCATACCCCATGGGCTCTGGGGGTGGAACCCAGGATTTCATTCTTGCAAGATAAGCACAGAACCAATTCCCAGCCCCTTAGTAAACAACAGGATCTCATTAGTCCTGTTGTTTAGCTGTAGTCCCAGCTCTCCTACAACTCACTGTACAGACCAGGCTGCCCTTGAACTCACAGAGATTCTCTGCCTCTGCCTCCTGAGTGCTGGGACTAAAGGTGTGAGCCATTAGAGTCAGCTTATAGAAAACAACTATTAACAGACATGCATTAGGTTACTTTAAGGATTCATTCAATTTGGAAACTTTGTCAACTTCACTGAACTGAGTTACTAAGTCCTTTGCTTCTTGAATTCTCATCATGCTCTGTTCCTCCATCTCTCCCTTCCTCCTTTACTTCTTCCCTCAATTCCTTCCTTCCTTCATTGTTTTTTGCATTTTTTGAGGTCTGTGGGTTGAAACTAGGACTTGGCACATGCTAGGCATGCACTTCACCACTGAACTACATCATTAGCTTATTCTTTTCTATTTTCTTCCTGGGTGTTTTATTTATGATTCAGACAAGTTCTAATTATATAGTCAAGGCTGAGGGAAACCCATTACATATCAAAAATTAACCTTAAATTTGCAATCCTTTTGTCTCAGTCTCCTGGGGACTGGAATTACAGGTATGAGTCACCACACCAATTATATTTACTACAATTATATTGATTTTATTTACTTACCCATGAAGGTGACATTGTGATAGCTTAAAGGGAAAAATTATGAAGCAAGCTATACTGGTTCACATCAGTAATCCCACCTACCAGAGAGGATGAAATAGGGAGATTATAAATTGGAGGCCAACTAGGCAAGTTAGGGAGACTATGTCAAAAAGCAAAGAGTGTTAGGGATGTGGCTCAGTGGTAGAGAACTTCCTGTCACAGATCTGGCCCTATATTTCATCGTCAGTATGAAGGAACCAAAAAGGAGGAAGCCCAGCAAGATTTCTTAGCAGGTAAGTATGCTTGTTCTGATGAAAACCTGATGACCCCCCCACACACACACAGACACACAGACACACAGACACACACAGACACACACACACACACACACACACACACACACACACACACACACACACACAACCCAGGTATGTTGTCTTACATCTGTAATCCCAGCCTCCCATGGTGAGATGAGAGACTCTCCTGGCATCTCATAGGTCAGCTATGCTGGAGCACACAGAACAGTGCAAACAACAAAAGAGAGCCCATCTTAACAATGTGGAAGGAGAGAAGTTGTTAGAAGACCTCTGAGGGAGGATCCTCCCTTCACGGGAAGGAGCTCACTGGAACATCTCCCTGACCGTTGTAGCCACCAGAGAGTACTTCAACCAGACACTCATTTTGAAATCTGTAGGAGACAGTATCTGAAACTTTCTCTCATACAGTAACAGATAAAAGGTGCAATCAGGAGAAAGAATACCCAAGTCTCCTGTTGAAAGAATTACACCAGTTTTGGTGCATTAGATCCTAAATTGTAGAAACCTAATTTCTACTCTGGTCAGGAATTCCATCTTGATAGAAATATGCAAGCCCAGAATATGTAGTTGGCTGAGATGCTCCATGTCTAAGAATTATAAGCAGCTGCACAAGTCTTTGAAAATTGCTCCAGGAAACAGACAGACAAAATACCTAAATCTTGTCTCAAAGACTCTTTGCAGATACAGAGGCATAACTCTTAGTTCTTGAGTTGTGTTGTTGTTGCCATTATTGTTTATAACAGTGTCTAGTGTAGCCAGGCTTACTTTGAACTCATTGTACATTCAAAGGTGACCTGGAACTTCTAATTCTCCTGCTTCCATTTTTAAAAAAATACATCTTAAAGACTTGTTTGCTTTTTATTTGTGTGTGGAGGGGGGAAGGGTATATTATTCTGCAAGTGCCCTTAATCACCATATTCAGGTCCCTTAAAGATGGTTAAGAGCCACCCAACATGAGTGAGGGGACTAAATCCAGGTCCTCTGCAAGTGCTCTTTTTTATTTAAAATTTTTAAATTAAAAATAATCTTATTTACAGACCAATACCAGTTCCCTCTGCCTCCCATCCTCCCATTCCCTGCATCATCTCCCCATCCCCCCCCCTTCCCGTCTACTCTTCAGAGAAGGTGAGGCCTCCCATGGGGAATATCAAATTCTGTCACAATATTTGGGGCTGGACTGAGGCCCTCCCCTGTATATCTAGGCTGAGCAAGGTATCCCTCTATAGGGAATGGGCTCCAAAAAGTCAGTTCACTCTGCAAATGCTCCTAACTACTCATTTCTATACCCCCTGCTTCCACTTCTTGATTGCTGAGTTTGTACCACCACACCAAGTTTTATGGGATGATGACCAAACCCTGGGTCCTCTGTACCCAGGCAGGCACTCTGCTGATTCCCAACTCCAGCTCCAATTTCTTACTGTATAGTGCAGCTGGTCTGAAACTCCCCGCAGTGTTCCCCCCGCAGTGTTCCTTCCTCAGGCTCCTGAATACTGAGATTAGAGGTGTGAGACACCATGCCTGGCACAAAAGGAAAACTTTAACAAAGAATCTGATTCCCTTTGTTGTGTGAACCACAGAGTTTGCTTTATCAAATGATTACAGGTGTCATAAAAAGTAGGTCATTGGAAGAGTAACCGACTTGCCTTTAAATGACAGGACATATCCCCAAAGATCAGTATATGCCATGTGAGTTGAATATGCCATGTGGGCAAACAACCTCATTGACACCCCAAGACTACTCACAGTCAACGCAGACTAGGAAATATAAGTTTTAAAAATAGTGGTGTGACTTTTTCCACTCTCTGGCTAGAGAAATCATGGCTGTCACAACTGACCCTATTTCCCTTCTGTGTGCCAGACTGCTAAGTAGCTAGTTAAATTTTAGCAGAACCTCTTCCCTCATAAGCAGTAGCTTAAAAAACAGAGGACTGGTGAAGAAGGAGAATGGTGAGGAGGAGGAGGAGGAGGAGGAGGAGGAGGAGGACTGGAAGATATTGAAGATGGGGATGAGGATGAAGGTGATGATGAAGAAAACAAAGAGGATGATGAAAGAGGTGACAAATAAAAAAAAACAATTGATTCCAATCTTTAAGTTTTTCTTTTTTTTTCTTTTTTCCAATCCCTGGGAGTGAGTTGCAGTTATTTCTCTAATTTTCTTCTTGTGTTCACCTGCCTATTTTTGAGATTCCTTTTCCCATCACAGTGGTTTTTAACTCATATTTTTGAAAATACCTTGAGCAAAATAAGATGGAATAAGAATACCCACTTTCTGTTCTAAGATCTTTTTTATCCTTCTTGTCCCAGACTGTGGAATCAACATCCCCACTGTGCTCTGTGGTGGGGAAGAAACCCTTCATTTCCATACAAGACAGATTGCAACTAGCTATGGCAGTTTCCCATGGGCACACCGAGCCCACTAGGAAGTCTCCTTATGCTACTGAGAATATTGCTCTTTCTAGAACTTTCTTTTTGGCAAAAGAAAATATGGACACAATTACTCCAAATAATAAGTATGCAGTTTGACAAGAATTTGGCACAATCAGGAAACTACATATTCTTAACTTTAGCCATTATCCCTGCACTCGGGAGGTACAGGCAGGTGAATCTCTGAGTTCAAGGCCAGGCTGGACTAAAGGGTGAGTGGTGGAAATAAACCATGTGCTCCAAGACCAATGAAAAAAATGATAGTGTTTGATGCTGGATGGAACCCATAAAATTTCTCAAATACTTTTCATGAAGTGCATGACAACAAAAATACTTTTATGCTTCTCAATTTACTTGCCATATTCACTGTAGTGTGCTTGAGAGTGAGTTAATCTGTTGACACCTTAGTTTGAATCAAGGTTGTGTAAAATAATTAGGGTTACTACATTCTTCTCCATCTCTACTTACTTGAAGAATATAAGGGCAGTTTCACTTTTTACGGTTTTGTTTTTGTTTTTGTTTTTAAGTCAAAGTATCAAGGGACTGAAGAGATGGTTGCCTGGTTAAGAGTGCTTACTGCTCTTGTGGATGACTTTAGCTCAGTTTCTAGCACCCAGCTCACAAACACCTGTAATTTCAGTTCTAGAGAATCTGACTCCCTCTTCTGACCCCCATGACATCCCACAGGTGGTATACATTCACACAATTTCTCTCTCTCTCTCACACACACACACACACACACAAATAAATCTTTTTTTTAATGTCAGTGTCATGTAGATTGATCTGGCCTTAAACTCGAGTCACACCTCTTGCCTCAGCACAGCCTCCTTAGTGCTGGCATTACAGATGTTGGCTACTAAGAGCAGTTTTTAACACAGTAAATGTTGTTGGATTTAGCCTAATTAAAACATTGGTGTAGTAAATAATGTATAGGCACAAATAAGAGATCCTGAAACCAAAACATTCAGAATTTCAACATACCTCCTGAACAGGACTCAGAGAAAGCAGATGTGACAAAGAACACCAATTACAGGAGGAAATGGTCTCCATAAGTCCCTGGTCTGAGGTTTTCCCTTCAAGGTATCTGAGGTGGGGAAGCCATAGGTTGGGAATTCTCTCATTACCCCAGAATTCCTTTGTGTAGCCCTCAACCCGTCTCAGCTGTCCTGTTCTTTGATTTGGACACATGTCCTCACTCCTACTGTACCTCAGAATTCTGGAGAGAGCCACTCACAGTCACTGTGGTATCTCCCCACAAACCATGATGCTATAAACTCCACAGAGAGGAACAAAGTCTCAATCCCTCCAGGTTTCCAGACACCAAGGATGGGGACAGCAGTGCTGTCTGCCACCCTCCTGCTGCTCTCGCTACTCCTGGCTCTGACCCAGACCAAGACCCAGACTGGTGCTGGTGAGTGTGGATCAGGGGAAAACAGTCTTTGCTGGGAGAAGCCAGGGCAACCTGGGCAGAGTCCCAAAAGCCTTTTCTAATCACCCACCCAGACCCTCCTGGGCCTTCTCCACCTGCATTCCTAGCCCTGGGTCCTGATCCTGTGCAGGCCTATGCTTGTTTCCAGGAGGAGGGTAGGGGTCTCACTCAGCACCGCCCCCAGGGTCACACTCGCTGAGCTATTCTGTAACCACGACCACGTCTCCAACCAAGTCTCCAACGGGTCTCCAAGTCTTCATCGTTGGCCATGTGGACGACACGCAAATCCTGCGCTTCCATAGTGACTCAGCTACCAAGCTGGAGCCCCGTGTGCCATGGGCGAAGCAGATGGGGTTCGATTATTGGTAGAGGGTACAAAAAGGTCTGGAGCATTATTCACACACGGCCCAAGAAAACCTGCGATTCGCAATCCGGATCTATAACCAGACTGATGATGGTGAGTCACCCCCACATATTCCCAAGGACTAGCCCTAGTTGACCCCGGTCGCAGGTCCTAAGTTCTATCCAAAGATGCCATGACCTCAGAGAACCTGGACCCAGAATAGCATCAGACTGAGACCCAGTTTCCGGTTCAGTTTAGGTGGAAATTACATGGGTGGGTGGGGTCCTGCGGACCTTGCTAACTTTGCACGCGGCGGCAGGTTCTCATATCTTCCAGTGTTTCTTTGGTTGCTACGTGGATTCAGACAGACTCTTCCTCCGTGGGCACTATAGACACGCTTTTGATGGCCGTGATTACATCAGCCTGAACGAGGACCTGAGAACTTGGACTGTGGCAGACGAGACAGCTCAGATCACCCAGCGAGAGTGGGAGGCAAAAAATACAGCAGGGATCTGGAGGAACTTCTTAGAGGGACCATGCCTTGTTTGGCTACACAGGCACCTGGAACTAGGGAAGGAGATTCTGCAGCGCTCAGGTAAGAGGGGCTGAGAAGCAATTCCTCCATCTGCATTCAGAGTAGGGCTGCTGCCTCCAAGGAGGGAGGAAAATGGGACCAGCTGAAATACTGCAGCTCTCTCTTGTATACTGAGGGGAAGGAGTGCTCCTGGTTTTCCTGAGAGTGACTTCAGAGAGTGACTTTCCTAGAGCTCACCCTTCTCTCGGGACAGTTTAGGTTGTCTGGGGATGATAGGAAAGATCCCTCAAATAACCAATAGCAGCTCCTTTCAGTCTGAAGCCCTTAGTGAACCATGACCTCCCAGAGGCTGAGTTCTCTGCTCACACCCTATGTCTTTGGAGGTGTGATGATGAGTCTCTCATCCCTCCACCAAAGGCAGGACCAGAAATCCCTTTCCATGGTGAAAAACTTGGGAATCTTCCTTTTTCAAAGAATAGATCATATTAGTGCCTGAGTGTACACAACTTATGTGGGGTTTGCACTCCCTGCCCCCGGTCCCACATAGGCATAATTCTGCTGTGCTTTACCAGGATAGGCACATGAATGCCACTTAAGTACCCAGAAAAAAATTTAAAATGTTTGAACTTTCCAACTCCTCTCCTCAGACCCTCCAAAGGCACATGTAACCCATCACCCTACACCTGAAGGTGATGTCACCTTGAAGTGCTGGGCCCTGGGATTCTACCCAGCTGAGATCACCCTGACCTGGCAGAGGGATGGAGAAGACCAGACCCAGGACATGGAGGTGATGGACACCAGGCCTGCAGGAGATGGAAGCTTCCAGAAGTGGGCAGCTGTGGTGGTGCCTCCTGGGGAGGAGCAGAGATACACATGCCATGTGCAGCATGAGGGTCTGCCTGAGCCCCTCACCCTGAGATGGGGTAAGGAGGGGTGTGAGCACAGAGCCTGTTGTCAAGGAAACAGGTGACCTTCTGGAGACCCTAAGTAGGATCACTGCTGAGGTGGGGTAGGGCTCCTCAACATTTCTCTCTTCCCAGAGCTACCCCCTCAGCCCACAATTGGAATAACCGTTGGTGTGGTTCTCCTTGGAGTTGTGCTCACTGGAGCTGTGGCTGCCATTGTGATGATGAGGAAGAAAAATGCAGGTAGGAAAGGCATTGGTATATGAGGGTTTGTACAGAGTTGAAGCCCTAGATGGAAATGTGCTCATCTTCTGTTTTATTGCTATGAGACACTCCTATGTGTGAGTGCTTACCTAACCTCGGACTCAGTGTGCTAACAGGGTTTTGTTTGTTTGCTTGTTTGTTTGTTTGTTTTAAGACAAGGTATCTTTACATAGCCTGGCTGTCCTGGAACTTACTACGTAAGCCAGGCTGGCCTCAAACTCAGAGATCCAGTTACCTCTGCCTCCCAAATGCAAGGATTAAAGTGTGTGTCACCATGCCCAGCTGTGCTATCACTTTCTAAAGTCCAGGGATATGAGGGCAGTCTAGAACATCACTATCCTGGATCTCCCCCCACCCCATGTAGTTACTCAGATACCTTTTCCAGGAATCTACTTTCATCACTGTCTTGCCATCTCTTTCTACCTTGTACCAGCTCTTGAACTCTCTTTACACATGTAGGGCAAACCTAGAAAGTGTGTAGAAAGGAAACAGACAGCAGGTGCCCCCATCACTCCCCCTTTCCCAAACATCCCTACAGCTGGCACCACAGGAGTCCTCAGCTCCACCAGTTGACTGACCTCATCCTGGACCTTCACTCAGCCCATGGAGATGGGGAAAAGCTGGAATGGCATGAATGATTTTGACAAAGGTGATACTGGCACATCCAGGTCCCATGAGTAGCAGGAGAACTGTCTCACAGAGACCAGCTCCAGGTGCCAGTGATTCCTGACAGTGGATCTTGTAGGACCTGATGTTGATGGGCTTGTCAGTTCTTTTCCTAGCTATGAATGCTCAAATCTGGTTCATTGCTTTTGTCCCAAAACAAAATAATCACCAACCCTCCAATATCATATGTAAAATTCTTTGTTTTTAAGTGACAAAAATTTGGATGCTATTATTTATATCTAAAAGTAAGAAATCAGCCTAGGGAATTTTCAAATAGCAGCCAGAGACTCTATGTAATTGCTTCCTGTATTTTCTATCTGAGGCCACACCTCATGGGAGAGAAAACAATATGTATCTGTCACCATGACAACTCAGGACCAATAATGTGTATTCTCCCTTTTCTTTCTCATCTCCCCATCCCCCCCCCAATGGAATGTCCATATAAAACCCCTTTCCATCATGGATACTGTTCTCACCACTAACATCGGTGGCCATAAATCTTGTTCCAAAATACTTAGGACTGTTTGCAGATCCCTCACTTAGATGCTCACTGTGTAGCCCAGGACCCACTCTTCCTTTCTCTGTTTCTCTGTTAACAGCGTCTCACACTGTATCTAGGTTGGCCTAGAACTCACTATGTGGTTGTGGTGACTAAGCTTCATTGCCAACTTGACTGGATTTAGAATTCCTGGGAGATTCAGTTCTGGTCCCATGGGTAAGATGTTTCCAGATACTAACTGAGGATGGAAGACCCACCTGGGCCCAAGGACAAAGGGAAGGACAGGAGAATGCCAGATCCCTATGCTCTACTTCCTGATCTACTGAAGTTTGAGGAACCCCACCAACATGCCCCTGCTGCCATCTACTCTACCATGTCTTGTGCTGAGATTGCCTGTACCCTCTTAAATCATGGATCAGAATAAATCTTTCTTCCTTTAAGTTGCCTCTTCTGGATATTTTGTCCCACAATGAACAAAAGTAATTAATAAAAATCCTTGTGGGCTGTGAAATACTGCACTCCTCTTTCCCTGCCCTAGAGTGTATGAATCAGGTATGAGCCACCATACCTGGCAGCAGGAATTTTTATGCTACCTGCCATAAGTGAGGCTGATGCATAGCCTAGGAGCTCCTTGTCTACACCCTTGCAGCTCTGTGGTCTGTATGACAGGAGCCTCTGTACCCACTTTGTTATAAATAGAGATTCTTGACTCTTCAACAGACTTCCTAAGTATTTTGTTTTGTCTTGTTTGTGGGGTTTTGTTTTGTTTGTTTGTTGAAACAGTCTCACTAGGTAGCCTTGGCTTGCCTGGAACTTGCTATACATGAAGACCAGGCTGGCCTTGAACTCAGAGATGTCCTCTGAGAGGAAGCTATCTCTGCCCAGAGTACTGTGGTTAAAAGCCTGTGTCATCCATTCTGGCTTTTTTCTTATTGAGATGTCCAAAGGATTCCTGTGCACAGAAAAGTCTGGAACTCCTTGGTCTATGCACCTTCTAGATCATGCCCAGAGCTGCCCAGTCTGTTCTAGGTGTGTGCTTTGATAAAATCACTGAGCATAGAAGGGGCCAGGATCAGTCCTGTTCTGTTTCTCCTCTAGAATTAATCATTCCTTTGGTGATTTTATTTACCTCTGAGGTTTTAAGTATTATTTAAGACCACCTCCTAAATAAATTTATCCAGCCCAGGCAAATCTCATCTCCAGGCTTATCTATCTCCAATCAGTCTGGTTGCTTTATGTGCATTTCCCTTTCTTCAAACAGCAAATCTATTCTGCTACTTGTACAATCTTAAATTTTTGGTATCATCTTTACTTCATTTTGTAGTCCAGATTTAATACAGTCGGAAATATTGTAATGTCCCTGTTTTAAATGAATCCAAAATTCCATTACTTTGCACTGTTTTCTCTGCTCACATCTTAAGGAAAAGCAATCTGTGTCCCTTGCCTAAACTACTAAATAAATTTCCAATTGCTTGCTCCATTGTCTTGCTTGCTGCCCACAAATTCACTCGGTTCTCAATCAGAGTTATCCTTTTTTGTTTGTTTTTTGAAACACAGTCTATGAAGCTGAACTTTTAGACTTGTGTGTCCACTTTACCCTGACTTACCCCTTCCTCTCTCCTCCCAGCACCATCACTCCCTGTTTCTTGTCTGTACAGACCTCCAGACCTCTATGGTAAACTGGTGGCTAGTTTCACCTGGTCTTCAGATAAACTTTATTTGTTAGAGTATAAACAAGATATCACTACAATATAATATGCTTAAGCTTAGCCTGGGCTATGTATATGAGGTCTTGTCTGAAACAAAAAAAAGGAGGGAAATAGAAAAGGGTAAGATTTATTTACTTTGTATTTATGTGTACTTGTTTATGTCTTTGTGTGAGTATGTACACATCTCTGAAAATGCCCTTAATGGCCAGATTCTTGGATCCTCAGTTTCCCTAGAGATAGTTATGAGCCACCCAACATGGGTGTGGGCGCTAAATTTGGACCCTCTGCAAGTGCTGCTAACTCCTAATTCATTTCTATAGCCCCTGCTTCTGCTTCTTGATTGCTGAGTTTGCACCATCACACCAAGTTTTATGGAATGATGACCAGGTCCTATGTGGCAGGCAAGGACTCTGCTGATTCACAACTCCAGCTCCAATTTCTTATTGTGTAGTACAGATGCCCTAAAACTCCCACAATCTCCCTGCCTCAGGCTCCTGAATGCTGAGATTAGAGGTGTGAGACACTATGCCTGGTACAAAAGCAAAACTCTAACAAAGAATCTGATTTCCCTTGTGAACCACAGATTTTGCTTTATCAAATGTTTACAGGTTTCATAAAAAGTAGGTCAGTGGAAGAGAAACTGACTTGCCTTTAAGTTTAATTTACTTAAACTTTTAGTATTCTGCCTGCATGTATGCCTGAGCACCAGAAGAGGGCACCAAATGTCATTACAGATGGTTTTGAGCCATCATGTGGGTGCTGGGAATTGAACTCAGGACCTCTGGAAGAACTGCCAATGCTCTTAACCTCTGAGCCATCTCTCCAGCCTCTGACTTGCTTTTACATGAGAGGACGTAGTATATGTGGTGTGGGAAAACAATCTTAATTGTACCCCAGTACTACTCACATATAAGCAGATTAGGAACTGGTTAGAGAAATTATGAGTGCTGCAACTGACCTTTCTTTTCTTGCTTGTGCCAGACTGCTAAGCAGCTAGTTATTTTAGGAGGACCCCTTCCCTCATAATTATCAGCTTAAAAAAATGAGGACTTATGAAGGAGAATGGGAAGAAGGAGGAGGAGGAAGAGGATGAAGAAGAGGACTGGAAGATATTGAAGGTGGGGATGAAGATGAAGAAAAGGAGGGAGAGGGTGGTGAAAGAGATGGCAAATACAAACAAAACAAAAACAAAAACAAACAATCATCAATTGATTCCAATCTTTTTTTATTTTTCTTTTTTAATTTTCCTATCTCTGGGAGTGAGTAGCTATTTCTCCCCTGTTCTCTTGTGTTCACCTGCCTATTTTTGAGATTCCTTTTCTCAACACCATGGTTTTCAACTTATTTTTTGGAGAATACCTTGAGCAAAATAAAATAGAAAAAGAATCTCCACCTTTCTGTTCTAAGTTCGTTTTTTTTTTTATCCCTTCTTGTCCCAGACTGTGGAATTGACAGCAGCACTGTGCTCTGTGGGGGGAAGAAACCCTTCAGTTCCTTTCACCCCACTGGATGCTGGAGCTTTGCCCTGCCCCTGCAAAGTAGTGTGTAGAATTCTAGCTTTTTTCCTACTTTCTGCATCGTGGGCTCAGAGATTACACTGTCTCCATGTGAATATGCACAGTATAATTTACCAACATTAATCTATGTACTTTTGTTTAATTAAAAAATTAAAGGTGGGCACAGGTCAGCAAAGTGTGGATTTGTGATGTCTGGATGTGTTAAGTGGACATTTTGTGACAACATGGCTTCTCCTTCACCATGTTTAACTGTCACCTTTAACAGCTATCCTTTCAGTTTAAGATGACGCTTTTAAAATAAAATTCTCTCCTAATGATAAGTTGAGCCCTGCAGAACTCCTAAGGTTTTACTTGAATTGACATTCTCTATTGTAATTGTTTCTTTTCACTGGAAAGGAAACAAAGGATGCTCAGTTTTAAACATTAAAAGTGCACAAGTTACTTTGTTGTAATAAAAGTAAATACATATGCCTAAAAACTAAAAACAACAAAAAATGGAACTGAAAGACTCTAATTACTGGTCAGAAATGAGACCTGAGTTATTTCTTTGGCTGGGAGGAGAAATGACATCTGACTTGCTTGGAAAGAACTTTAATTGAAAACTATCTAAAACTGGTTCAACTTGGTGGTTTTTAAATGAGATTGGCCCCATAGACTCATATGCTAGAATATTTGTTCCCTAGTTGGTAGAATTGTTTTACAAGGATTAGGAGGTTTCAAAGGCCTATACCAGGCCTAGTCTTTCTCTGTGCCCCCTCTCTGTGCCTCTTTCTCTGCCCCCATCTCTCTCTGACTCCAACTTGCGGGTTAGATGTAAGATCTCAGCTAGTACTCCAGCTCTATGCCTTTCTGTGCACTTCCTACCATAATGGCCTTGGACTCACTCTCTGAAACTCTAAACCCCCAATTGCATGTTTTCTGAGTTGTCTTGGTCGTGGTGTCTGTTCACAGCAATAGAACAGCAGCTAAGACAGAGGAGAAGTGGAATTTGAATTGCCTGGAAACCCTTTAATTGAAAACTACTTATACCTGGTTCCTGGTTCCTTATAAGATTATTGCATAGCAGAAGGTTTTTGCATAAAGACAGACTTACAGTTACCCCTCCTGTAAGGGTCAAACTGGCCTGTCAACCACTTCAACATGGAAAACACTCTTAGCAATTCTGGTAACTCCAGAGATTTTAGAAATTGTTTAAGTAACATATAAAATGGTACAATGATCCATCCCTTTGGCCATTGTCTACTCTCATCCTCTACTCTGCAAATCTTCAATTCTATATTCTGTAAGTCTCATCTGATTTTTTTTGAAATTACAAAAGCTAAGAATCTAAATTGACTCCAGAGTAAGATCCCAGTGATAGAAACGAGCCTGGGTCTTGCCAGGTGTGGTGGCCTCAACCTTTAATGCCAGAACTCAGGAGTCAGAGGCAGGTCTGCCTGGTCTACAAAATGACTTCCAGGATAGCTAGGGCTGTTTCAAAAAACAACATCCCCACCTCAAAAAAAAAGAGAACAATCCTGTGTCATCACTTAACATTCACCATGCCCTCTTAGTTTCTGAATCACTATTAAATCTGTTTAATGTCACTGTGTAATGCAATAAGGAAGTGCTTCTGCTCGATAACCTCAGACCAAACCTCAAACTTCCTACTTCCTTCTTTTAAAAAAAGATTAATGTTAATTTTTACTTTTAGTCATGCGTTACTCTTTTCGGGGCCATATGAACATGAGAGCAGGTGCCCGTGGAAGTCAGAGGAATTGGATCCCTGGAAACAATGTAGGTGTGAGCCACCCAATGTGGGGGCTGAGAACAGGACTCTGAGCTTCTGTAAAAGTAGCATGCACTCTTAACTGTGGAGCTATCTCTTCAACCCCATATTTCCTACTTTTTTCCTTCATGGAAATCTATCTAGATTCAAAACTCTCTAGAGAGAATGGTATCTCACAGAAGTTCCACCAAGCTCTAGGCTTCAGAAGTCAAGCAGTCCTTTGCCTCTCAGATCCATCCAGTCCATGCCCCATGCTGATTGGACCCTCTTATGTATAGCAGGCATGCACCAGTGCTCGAGTGCAGTGGTGTCATCTGCCATCTGCCTTAGCTAGGGTTTCTATTGCTGTAAAGAGACACCATGGCACGGTCACTCTTGTAAAGGAAAACGTTTCATTGGGGCTGGCTTACAGTTTCAGAGGTTGAGTCCATTATTGTCAAGGTGGGAAGCAGGGTGGCATGTAGGCAGACATGATTCTGGAGAAGGATGGAGAGTTTTATATGTTGATCCACAGGCAGCAGGAAAAGACTGAGCCACTAGTCCTTTCTTGAGTGTCTGAGACCTCAGAGCCTGCTCCCTCAGTGACACACTTCCTCCAGCAAGGCAGCATCTACTCCAACAAGGCCACACCTCCTAATAGCGACACTACTTATGGGCCTATGGAGGCCATTTTTATTCAAAACACCACACCACCATAATTGACAATGCCTCTCACTTACACTAGGATCTACATTCACTTTAATGTTCTTCATGATTGTCTGAGTCCTTGTAACTCCATAAGACCCAGCATCTGTATGTCAGTAGGCCATTGTCAGCAAGGCCTATAACAAATTCTCCCATCATCTTGTGCCACTTTATATCCAGTGATACATTTACTCCTCCCTGGTAAACTGAGATCCCCTTCCCCATCATCAGCCTAGGGAATTTTCAGATAGTAACCATTCAGGGGATTTCCTGTGTAAACTGCTTGTGGTATCTTTCATCTGAAGCTAAATCCAAAGGAAGAGAAAACAGTATGTATCCCTCGACATCACAACTCAGGACAAATGATATTTGCCCTCCCTTTCTTTCTCAGGCAAAAACAAACAAATAAATAAATACATATATACCCACATATATATCCCTGTCATATTTGCTGTACTTATTACTAACATCAGTGGCCACAAATATTGTTCAAAAATACTCAGGCCTCTTTCTAGATCCATCATTTAGATTACTAATCATAGAGCCCAAGACTTGCTCCCCCTGCCCTTTTAGTTTTTGTTTTGTTTTCCAAAACAGGGTCTTGCTATGTCACTCTATCTGTCCTAGGACTCACTCTGTAGATCAGGCTGGCCTCTAACTCACAGAGATCCACTTGCCTCCTGAGTTCTGGGATTAAAGGTATGCATCACTATGCCCAGCTTGCCCCCCCCATGTTGGCTTTGAACCCTCTATGTAGCTGTGATGGTTACTCTTGTCAGCTTGGCTGGACTTAGAATACCCTAGGAGATGCAATTCTGTCTGTGAGGATTAGCTGGGTGGGAAAATGCACCCTGAGTGTAGATGGCACCATCCTTTGAGCTGGGGGAAGGAGACAGCCAGATGAGAAGTAGCATGGCCACTTTCTGCTTCATCATCCTCTGAGATTTGAGGTGTCCCAGCCACACGCTCCAGCTGTCATGAACTCAATCATACTCTGTCATGATGGATGGCACCCTCTCAAATCATGAAACAAAACAAATCCTTCCTTTAAGTTGCACCTGTAAGGCATTTTTTTGTCACAATAATGAGAAAAGTAAGTAATACAGAAACGCAGATGGACCTTGGAGTCCCAGCAGCCCTTTTGTCCCATTTCTAGTGTTGGCTGTTTAGGCATGAGCTACCACACCTGGCCTCAGGAATGAGGCCATAAGTAAGTACAGTGCATTGCCTTGGGACTCTCTGTGTCTACCTTCTGGCAGCTGTGTGACACTAGCAGCCTCTATACCAACTTTGTTATAAATTCAGAGAATTTAGGCTCTGCACCACAGTTCCTGAATCTTGTTGAGATGTCCAGGGAACACAGCTAAGTCTCTGGTCTACAGGGCTAGACAGCCCCACAGCTGTGCATTCTACTTCAGGTGTTCACTCTAGTGAGAAGATTGAACACTGAGCCAGCATTCAGCCCTCGCTCCCTTTCTTTTCAACAGATAATCACTTTCTTTATGATTTCACTCATCTCCAAGGTTTCAAATATCATTTAACACCATCTCCCAAACCTATCTCTCCAGTTCAGACGACTCTCCCAGCTACTGACATGACTGCTTTTCAATTCTATTCTGCTACTTGTACAGTTCCAAATTTTCAGTTGGGTTTAGCTCAGTTGTGCTGGAGTTACAAATACACAGTGTCGTGCCTGGATTTTAAGTGGATACGGTGGATCCAGATTCAAGTCCTCATAATTGTACAGCACTCGCCGGACCCAATGAGCTATCTCCCCAGTCTTTCTTTCCTATATGGAAGTCTGTCTGGATTTAGAGAATGATGTTGTACTGGAAGTCTCTTCCAGCTTGGGTTTTACACCCATGTGAGGTTGGACTGCCACTGACCACAGAAACCACAGATAAGGCTCCAGAAAAGACCAGACCTTTCCCTTTAGAGAAGAGATGCAGAAGGGACTTGTAATAAATTCCCCTTTCCAACAGGATCTCTGTTTCCACTTCCTCTCCTGTAAGCCTAATGTTGTCAATAAAGGAAGAAGGAAATTGATTCGGAAATAAAGTTTGACTTATATAAAATTCAAGTGCCATAATTCTTTGTATTTCCTCACAACAATGTGTCCTGGTTTAAGCACAACCTCTTCACATCTTTCTTTTAGATTCGCTTACTTGTCATTTCTCTCTGATTTATGTTTAGAGAGAGAAAATCTAGGTTGATATACCTCAAGGCAAACTAGATCAGGACAACTTTGAGCCAGCGCTATAGGCAACTTTAAAGATTGCCAGGACCAGTTCTCAAACACCAGAGACAGCACACCTGAAGTAGACAGACATTTCCCAAGATCATGGATTAGGAACCTACTTGTATCTACTTCCTTCACATAATGTTTGTATTTTAAGCCTCTGTCATAAGAAAGAGGAAACTCTTGAACACCCCCCCCCTTAAGTTCTTCCTTCATGGGTCACTCATTGATTTCCTCCTTCTCTATGCAGACCAAAGCGGCCTTGATATGAGCTGATATTCATACCTCTGCTTCCTGAGGACTGAGAATACAATCATGGGCTACCATGCCTGCTCATCATACACACACACACACACACACACACACACACACACACACAGAGAGAGAGAGAGAGAGAGAGAGAGAGAGAGAGAGAGAGATTAATTTAGACACATAGCTTAGACCTGGAAGTATATAGCTGAGGGTGAGCTTAACCCCCTTGCCTCCAACTCTCAAGTTCTGGGATTGCAAGAGTATATAGCCATGCCCAGAAAATATATATATTCTTCCTATATTTCACATATACCCTTTATCAGATAAGCGAGGCTGGACTATTTCTAACTTTGGGGAAATGCAGACTGATTTAACAGAGACTCACTACTGGGCAATGGGTAAAGAGTGAGAAACTTCAGCTCACACAGTCCTAAATGGGGTGTCTTCATCCAACCCTCCCCTTGAGGCTTAGGAACTGTGCAGAAGAGGAAATGAAAATATTGTAGGAACCAGAAGTGGTGGGTGACTCCAAGGAAACAGTGTCTTCCAGACACAACAGGACTGATGACATGTGAACTCACAGAGACTGTGACAATAGGCACAAGACCTGCACAGGCTCAAGCCAGACAAAAATCCACCACTGAAAAGGGGAAGTGGACACAAAGTCTCACTACAAATGAAGAAGCTATTTGCAATTGACACCTTCTGGGAAAGGGAAAATCAATTTTCCTTAGCAGAGTGTCACTGGGTATATCAACCACATTGCAAGGCAGGCCACTTGTCCAGGAGAAATGGCCCACATAAAACAGACTCCATGGTTTTTTTTTGGGGGGGGGGTCTTTTTTGCTTTGTTTGGCATTTTTGTCTTATTGTTTGTTTTGATTTTCTTTTTTTTTAAGAGAGAGAACATGATGTTGAGTTTAATGAAGTGGAGAGGATCTGGGAGAAGCTGGGGGAGGGGAAATCATGATCAAAATATGTTGTATGAAGAGTCAGGTCTGGTGGCTCAAGCCTTTAATCCCCACACTAGTGAGACCAGCACAGGAGGACTTCTATGAGCTGGAGGCCAGCCTGTCTACATAGTAAGCACCAGGAGAGCCAGGAATGCATAGAGAGACTGTCTCAACTCTCCTCCTCCAAGTGTGTGTGTGTGTGTGTGTGTGTGTGTGTGCAGTATGAAAAAATTAATAAAAATGAAAATAAATAACAAAAGCAAGGACTGGTTTAGTGGTATATGGAGAAATGTGTTAGATTTATTATTTACTGCTTATTTATTCTTATTCTAATTTATGTTTTTTTGTCTCTTTGAAAATCTCTTGCCATTTGGTTCCTTGTTTGAGCTTTCTGTTCTCACTCACCAACTTGATTTTAAGTGTGTTAAACTTCTTCCAAAAATTACATTTATTTAAGTGTGTGTGTGTGTGTGTGTGTGTGTGTGTGTGTATGTGTCCCTGTGTGTGTGTGTGTGTGTGTGTGTGTGTGTGTGTGTGTGTGTATCCCTATGCACATGGTATGATACCTGTATGGTGATCAGAGGACAATTTGGAGGATCAAGTCTCTCCTTTCACTATTTGGGAACTTGAGATTGAATTCATTTTTATTTCAGGCTTGGTTGGAAGCACCTTTATCTGACAACCCATCTTGAAGGGCCTAGTGTGTGAAATGTCTAGGGAAGTTTCAGACATAGGAAACTAAAGAGAACAAGGACTGCCGCCTTCAAATGTGGCACTCTGGAATGCTAATTACTTCAAAGTAAAGGAAGCTAGTAACAGATGCTGGGCAAGGGCTCTATCCCCAAACTGCCTAGTGTCTCGAGTCATGAAAATCAAAGAATTACCTTTGGTCAAATTACCTTTGGTCTCTCCCTCTCTTTCCTTAACTGCTTATATAGGAGGAAGCCTGTCCGCATCATAGACAGACCTTTTGCAACATACTTTGTCATCTACTTAAATCCTAATCAGTGTTCCAATGAAAATAATTTTCAAACCGTTTACATGGATCCGTTCTGTGGGTTCAAGAGATTTTGTCCCATGTCAGTTGTATGTTCTTTAAGCTCACCAAGCTCCTCTAAAAATAGTTTACTGTCTTCAAACATTGTTTCTTCCCACCCACCCCCTAGAAAGGGGCACAGAAGCTTCTATATGTGCTTGGTTGTCCTCAACTCACAGCAATCCTCCAGCTCCAGGCTCCTGAATGCTGGTAATAGTGCCTAGTGACACACCTGACTCAGAACAGCAGTCATTGAAGCATGTTCCATAGACTTCTTGAAGTGACCAGGACACTTTTCATGAGGTATATTATGTCAAACTATCTTTATATTTCTAGATTTTATTTGCCGTGTTATTGTGCTGGGCTTCACAGTGAATCTATTGGTATTTTGACATGAGTTAAACTGTGGAACTGAATTATAATAGCAGTTACTAATCATACACACCCTCCACTAATTAATTGCAAGATTAAAAGGCAGTTTCAAATTAAAAAATGAATTTTCTGTGTGTGTTTCTGTATCTGAGATAGTGTCATGTCACCAGGGCTAGCCTCAAACTTCATACGTAGTTGAATCTGGACTTGAACTCCTGGTGTTCCTGCCTCTACCTCACAAGTGCTGGGATTACAAGTGTGTGCCTCTTTAAGCAATAAAATTTAACTTCATTAAATCAACCCTCCAACTCACATCTTTTCAGTATCTTTGATGGTGTAGGAAATGCATGCAGTGAATTCAGCTACAGTCTAAGATGTTGGTCTCAAGGAATATAAGTGTTTGACAGAACTAGTCTACTTGGACTGGTCAGATGCCAACTAAACCTGAAGACAAGAATTCAACCCACATATCTCATACAAAGGTAAAAGGAGAAAACTGGCTCCATGAAGTTAACCTCTGACCTTCACAAGTGCATCATGGCATGTGCATCCACATACATCACATATATACACCATCATCATCATCATCAATAATTAAACTTACACTACGAGAGCCAGTTGCTTTTTGACAAAGATGCCAAAAACCTATCCTGGAGGAAAACAAAACAAAACAAAACAGTATCTTCAACAGATAGTGCTGACAAAACTGGATACCTGCATATAGAAGGATGAAACTAGATCACTATCTCTTTGTATAAAAATCAACTCTAAATGGATCAAATGGGTCAAAAACTTTAATGTAAAACCCCAAACTGAAACTGTTAGAGGGGAAATACTCTATGACACAGATAGGCAAGGACAAAAAAAATAGGAAAGCAAGAAAGAAAGGAAGGAAGAATAAAAGAATGAAAGAAAGAAAGAAAGAAAGAATAAAAGAATGAAAGAAAGGAAGGAAGGAAGGAAGGAAGGAAGGAAGGAAGGAAGGAAGGAAGAGAAAAAGGCAAGACTTTTTTTTTTTTGAGACAGGATTTCTTTGTGTAGCCCTGGATTTCCTGGAACTTAATTTGTAGACCAGGCTGGCTGAGAACTCAGAGATCCAACTGCCTCTGCCTCCCTAGGGCTGAGATTAAAGGTGTGTACCACCATGACTGGCTCAGGAATGTCTGAACAGAATTCCAGTTGCCTAGGAAATACTGCCTAAAATTGAGAAATTGGACTTCATGTAATTGTTGCCATAGGGGGACAGCCCTCAGCAGCTCAGGAATTGAAGGGGAGCCACAGAGTCAGCAGACTAATCACACAATTGACTTTTCTATCTGAGGGAGTAAAACTTAGTTTTTTGGGACAAATCTTAATTCTCTGGGGCTGGCCAAAAAGGGTAGCGCGCGCGCGCACACACACACACACACACACACACACACACACACACACACACACACACACCTACCACAGAAAGGGAGAAAATCTAACAAAAGATTAATATTTAGAATATACCAAAAACTAGAAAAAACTTAATCAACAAATAGGCTACTTCAAGAAATAGTTCTTAAACTATAAAATATAAACAACCAATAAATATATGAAAATGTACAATCTCACTAGTTATTAGAGAGATGCAAATTAAACCTACATTAAAATTCCATCTCAGTAGCCATTTATAAATTAAACAGGGCCTAAATATGGCTCAGTCGGTAAAGTACTTGTGCAAGAGTAAGATCCAATTTCAACATAGAATGCAAGTAAGGCTGGACACTCTAGACTCTCTCTCTCTCTCTCTCTCTCTAACACACACACACACACACACACACACACACACACACACACACTAAAACATAACAGATACTGGCTAAGGTGTGAATAAAGACAGCACATATATAGTTCTGCAAACTAGGCTGAAGAGGTAGTTTGTTTGGAAGAGTCTTGCCCAGCATGCAGAAAGCTGTGAGATCTATCTCCAGCACAGCATAAAACATTGTGGTTCAATCGGCTATCAACTTAGTCCTTGGGGGTGGTGGCCACAAAAGGAGCAGAAACTCAAGGTCATCCTAAGTCTGAGCCAGCCTGGCTACATGAGACTTTGTTTCAAAAAGGAAACAAAATTAACTAAAAGTGTATATATCATACAACCCAGTTATGCCATTCTTGGATATTTATCTGCAAGGCTCCAAGTCAATATATAACACTGATTTTCACACAAATGCTTATTGCAGCATTATTTACAGTAGCTAAGCTATGAAACCAACACAAGTGTTCAAATTAGAAGGTATAAAGAAAATGTGATTATATAAATAGATACACAAAGGGGTTTTTAGCCATAGGGAATAACAAAGTTATGTAGCTTGCAAGAAAATGGTCCACTGAAGACAATCATATTAAGTGAATTAAGCCAGTCTCAAAAAGATAAATTATCATCTCTTCTATCATTTGTGATTTCAATATTTCATATAGGTGGATAAAATCACAATGTATATAGGCATGAAAATAAAATGGAACAAAGGAGAATAACGAAAAGTTAGAGAAAGGGGAGGGTAGTGGGAGATGTGTTCGACCTATACTATACACTTGAATGGAAATGTCCTTAGATAACACATTATATAAAATGTTTACACACAGTGAAAAACACCTGAAAAAGTGAAAACTCTTTTAGCTTTTTGTTGTTTTGAGTTTTGGAAATTTGGGGTTTGTTTTGTTTAACACAGGATCCCTGTAGCCCAGGCTAGCCTCCAATTTTCTACGGAATGGAGGATATTCTTTTGTTTTGTTTTTTTTTAAAAAAAAAAACGGGGTCTCTCTATCTAGCCCTGGATGTCCTGGAGCTTACTCTGTATGCAGACCAGGCTGGCAGAGATCCGCCTGCCTTTGCTTCCTAAGTGCAGGGATTAAAGGTGTACACCCCCATCACCAGACTTGGAACAAGATATTCTTAAACATCCAATCCTGCCGGGTAGTTCCAGGACAGCCAGGACTGTTACACAGAGGAACTCTATCTCAACAAACAAACAAACACCACCCAGTCCTTTTAGAATCACATTCTATTATCCCGACCTGCAGGACATCAACCTGGGGCAAGAGAGTCAGGGATAGGGAATGGGGACAAGAGATGCAGAAAGAATGACCACAAGACAGGATTCTGATCAAGTGGTAAACTTTACTTTTCTCAGGGCTAGTTTATATAGTCAGGATATGGGGAGGGGCAGAATGGGCTGTTTGTGCACCAGGTGTTAGTATATTAGGAAGGATATTAGGCAGGATATTAGGAAGCCACAAAGAGGATGCTTGGCATGGTAAAGACTTGGTGAGTAAGAGGTCCAGGAAGGGTTGCCTAGGTGACTGAGCCTGTGGGTGGAGGACTGGGTCAGGTTGTTTCTTTTCTTGAGCTGGGGTTCTAAGGAGCTGCTATGTAAAGGTTAACTATGTGGCCTGCCAAGCATGGTCTAGAATCTCTTGCCCAGCCCTGAGACTTGGCTCCCAACATCCTATGATAGGATTACTGATGTGTAGCATCACACTTGGTTTTATGTGGTGCTGGGGGTTGAAACCAGGGCTTAGGGCAAGGTAGGTAGGGACTCTACCAATTGAACTATATCCCTAGCATTATTTGCTTTGTTTTCTTTCCCTTTTTTCTTTCTTTTTTTTTTCATTTAGTGTGTGTGTGTGTGTGTGTGTGTGTGTGTGTGTGTGTGTGTGTGTGTGTACCTGTCCAAGTATGCCACATTGTAAGCCAGTGTAATGGCCCTTGCTTACTTAATGGGCCAAGGTTACCAGATATATTTGGTCCAGGAACTGAACAAGGCTTGGGTTATAAGAGCCACAGCAAGACTAAGGCTGTGACAATTTTGGAGAGCAATTCAACTTTCAATAAATACCCTTATCAAAAATAGAATAGAGTGGCAATCGCCAGGATCAATACAGTTGTGGTTGCCAGGATACAAAGATGTTCACAATCTGTACAGGGTATACAAAGTTATTGTCTAAGACCAATTGTCCTGCCGAGCTTCCATGCTTCCCTGACTACTAAGGGAACAAACAAAGGAATAGACAGCAGCCTGAACACTTCACTGCCTGAGGGAGTGAGTGCATCAGGAGCCATGGACTCTAACCTGAAAAACCTATGAGTATGCCTCTCAAGGCAGTACGCCAGGCCAACTTCAAGTGCACACATGAGATCAAAGATCAACTTTGCAGGAATCAGTTCTCTACTTCTTTTTATTTCCTATTTTTAAATTTAAATTCGAAACAAGCTTGTTATACATGTCAATCCCAGTTCCTTTTCCCTCCCCTCCTTCCCTGCCCCCCACTGACCCCTATCCCATACACTTTCTGCTCCCCAAGCAGGGTGAGGCCTTCTATGGGGGAATCTTCAAAGTCTGTCACATCATTTGGAGCAGGGCCTAGACCCCAGTCCTCTACTTCTAATATGTGGGTTTCCAGGATTTAACTCAGGTTTTAGTCTTTGGCAACAACTCCTTTTCACTACTGAGTCCTCTCCCTGGCCCTATTTTTATTTTTATTTATTTTGTTTTTATTTATTTATTTATTTATTTATTTAGGAGACAGGGTGTACCACAAGCTGGCTTGGAACTGTGACAAACTTCTTGTCTCTGACTTCCAAGTGTTGGGGTTACAGTCCTGGACCACCACACCCAGTCTGTCTTAGTCAGTGCTCTGTTTCCATGAAGAGACACCATGACTCTTACAAGGGAAAACATTTCATTGGGGCTGGCTTATAGTTTCAGATAATAATTTAGTCCATTATCATCAAGGCAGGAAGCATGGCTGTATGCAGGCAAACTTGGTGAGAATTCTACATCTGGATACACAGACAACAGGAAGAGAGAGCCATTAGCCATTAGGCCTGTCTTGGTCTTTTGAAACCCCAAAGCTCACACATCCTTCAACAAGGCCACACCTTCTAATCCTTCTCAAGTAATGCCACGTCTTGATGATTAAGCTTTCAAACACAGGAGCCTATAGGGGCCATTCTTATTCAAACCTTCACATGGCCTTTATTTTACTCTTTTACTGTGGTAAATGCTGATCGATGTAAACTACATAAAATATCACTGAGTATCTATTTTGTAAAACCATACAGAGATTCTAAAACTAAAATACTGAGAATTTCTGACAGGCACAGCTCCTAGAAGGGACCCAGGGAAACGCTGTAATAAAAAGCTGTAGGTGTAGGAGGAAGGGGTGGTGTTGGTTAGGTCCTGGTCTCAGGTTTTGTCTTTCAGAGTGGGGAAGCCAAGGGTTGGGGATTTCCATCAGCCCTGAATTTCATTTCTCCAGCTCACTTCCTATGTCAGCTGCCAGGTTCTTTTGCAAAAAAAAAAAAAAAAAAAAAAAAAGTATTCTTTCTCCCAGTGTTGCCCAAATTCTGGAACAAGACAGTCACTGCGGTCTCTTCCACATACTCACAGCACTATAAAACCCACAGAGAGGAACAAGGACCCAACTTCTCCAGGCCCTTTAAACACCAAGGATGGGGATCCCAGCTCCCCGAGGCTTCCTCCTGCTGCTGCTGGCTGCCTTGGCTCCAACTCTGACCCAAACCCGTGAGTACAGGGTCCAAAAGGAACATCATCTCTGCTGGGAGGAGCGTGAGGAAGCCCGGAGGGGGCGGGCAGAGGAGGCGCAGCACTAGGGAAGTACGGCCATATCCCCCCCACCCCCGCTCCCGTGGCTGAACGACCTCTGGCCCTAGGGTCTTCATCCCCACGCCTTGCTACCCTCCCTGCACTGGGTCCCTGGAGAAGGGAAGAGGGTTGGGTTCTTATCGTGTACTCTGTCCTCAGGCTCACACTCGCTAAGCTATTCTGACATCTTCTTGTACCGGCCTGGCCTCCGGGAGCACCGGTATATCTTCGTTGGCTACTTGGATGACAGACGGTTTGTGCACTTCGACAGCGATGCACACAGTCAGGGAGTGGAACCACTCGCACCATGGGTGGAAAAGATGCCACCAGAGCATTGGGAGCAATGGACACTGACAGTCAAGAACAGACAACATTATGGCTTAGCTCTCCTACAGGCTGCCATACAAGAACACAACCAGAGCCTGGACGGTAAGTGATCCTGAGTCGGAGATCGTGGCCCATCCAGGTTCCCACACCCGCTCTAGTTTCTCAGGACCCCCAAGACCTAGATTTAGCCTTGATATTGCAGGGCCCATGGAGATAGAGTTGAGGACTGTGGCTAGGTTCCTGTGGTTCAGGTTAAATCCGAATCCCACCCCTCGGTCGGGGCTAGGTGGCCGGAGCTAACTGCGGGGGCGGGGCCAGTCTCTCACATTTTTCAGTGTTTGGATAGCTGCACCGTTGGGCCAGACCAGCTCTTCCTACGAGGGTACAGTCGGCACGCCTATGATGGCCAGGATTACATGGCCCTGAGTGAAGACCTGAAAACGTGGATGGTGACTGACTCAGCGCCTCAGATCAACGCGAAAATATGGAAGGAGACTCTTCCAGCAGAGTCCTACCGGGCTTTCCTTGAGGTGGAGTGTGTGGAGACCCTCCTCAGCTACCTGAAGACAGGCAAGGAGCTACTGTTGCACACAGGTACAATTGGGTCAAAATGGACCATGGGGCACTGCCCTGGGACTTGGGCTCAAGTCTCCCGAGGAAAGAGGAAAACGGGATCTGCTGGAATATTGTCTCTGTCATTGGGAAGGGGCAGTGCTTCTGGGTTTCCAATGTCTTTGAATCTCTCAGGCCCCACTTGGTCAGGATCCCATTTTTTTCTTTCTTCCTTCCTTCCTTCCTTCCTTTTTTTTTTGTTATTGTTTTGTTTTGTTTTGGTCAGTGGAAGCCCCGAAGTTTGCTAGGCTGGTGTAACCTCATTCTAGAATTTGACAAGGAATAAACTTCCAGATACCTGAGTCTGGGCTACTGACCCAGTGTGTACTCCTCTCCCACACCAGCTCTCCTGTGCATTGCCAGGATGGTCACATGGGTACAACTGCGTTACCTTAGTAAGAACACAAAATGCATGACTTTCCCATTCTTCCCTTCAGAGCCCCCAAAGGCACATGTGACCCATCACCCCAGACCTGAAGGGGACGTCACCCTGAGGTGCTGGGCTCTGGGCTTCTATCCTTCGGAGATCACCCTGACCTGGCAGAAAGATGGGGAAGACCAGACCCAGGACTTGGAGCTGGTGGAGACCAGACCTGGAGGGGACGGAACCTTCCAGAAGTGGGCAGCTGTGGTGGTGCCTTCTGGGGAGGAGCTGAGATACACATGCCATGTGATCCATGAGGGACTGCCTGAGCCTCTCATTCTGAAATGGGGTAAGGAGGAGAATAGGCATAGAATCTGATGCCAGAGAAACTAGAATCAGGCCTGAGAGCTGACATCAGGCCTTCATTCTTCCTTGCTTTCCTAGAGACACCCCAGCCCACCATCCCCATTGGGGGAATCACTGCGGGTCTGATTCTCCTTGGAGTTGTGGTCACTGGAGCTGTGACTGCCATCGTGATGAGAAAGAAGATGAACAGAGGTAGGAAAGGGGCTGTTTTCTGAGGGGTTTTTTCTTACTAGGAAATTTCAATCCCTAGCTAAAATGTGACCACCTCACATTTTGTTACTCCTAGGCACACATATGCATGCATGTTTGCCCAATTTGGAACTGTGTGTATTGACACTAGCTTTTTGTAAAGCACTTGTGAAAAAAAAAGGACAGAGATTCCATATTGATTCTGGAGGTTCTTATCAGTTAAGAATCAGAGAGATGCCAGCTAAAGGGAGAGCTCCATGAGGGCATTTGGTCCTCTTCCTGCCCATACATCTCCTTGTTTTCTGATCCTGTCATACATCGGTAGCCATGACTTGCCTAAAGTCTAGTCATCAGAGGTTTCCTAGGACCTCATAAAACTCTTGGACATTTTTCTTCCCATAGATGGAAAGTGATACATTTATTATGTGCAGATAATTTCTACAGGAATTGACTTTCCTCATTCTTTCACTCTTTGGCCCCATGTCCCAGAACTTAACTCTTGGCGCATCAGGGAATACCCCACTGAGAGTCTAGCAAGGAGGCAAGCCCAAGTCTCCATCACTTTCCCAAACATTCCTGCAGTTGGGAGCAACATAGGTTCACAAGCTGAAGAACCACCTGCTAGACCTTAACTCAGCAAAGGTGGTAAGAAAAAACTGGAACCACAGAGAAAACATTTTGGCAGGGATGACATTATCACATACAGTTTCCAGGGGCAGCTGGGAAAGCTTTCTAAGATATGGTGACCAACACTGAGGCATCAGTGGTGTGACCAGTGGCACCTGTGACCTGTGGATCTGGTGCTCTGTTTCTAGCATGATGTCTCAAGCTAGGTTCTTTGGCTTTTCCCAAAACCAAGTAAGCCTCAATATCATATATAAAAATGTCTAAGTTTAAGTAAAACTATTGTTTCTGCCCAGAAGTAAGAAACCAGTCTGGAGAATTTTCAGATAACCATCATCCAGAGACTTTTGTTGTATAAATTGCTTCCTAAATCTTCCTGTGGGAGAGAAAACAGTCTGTCAGAATAAGAACCCAGGATTGGGCTGGGTGGTGGTGGTGCATGCTTTTAATCCCAGCACTTGGGAGGCATAGGCAGACAGATTTCTGTGAGTTCAAGGCCAGCATCGTCTACAGGACAGCCAGGACTGTTTCACAGAGAAACTCTGTCTTGAAAAAACAAACAAACAAACAAACAAACAAACAAAGAGCTCAGGATTGATGGCATTTCATACCTGTAGTCTCTTAAAAATTCTTATAATGCCTATCTAAGACCCTTCTCCATCTGTGCTGCTCTGACAGCAATAACCACAAATATTGCTCCAAAATACCCAGGCCTCTTCCCAGACCCATAATTTAGATTGTGTATCATGGAGCCCAGAACTCATTTGTTTGTTTGTTTGTTTGTTTGTTGTTTTGTTTTGTTTTGTTTGTGCACAGGGTCTCACACTGTATCCCAAGCAGGCTTTGAACTCTCTGCGTAGCTGTGATGGTTAACCTTCACCGTCAAATTGACTGGATTTAGCATCTCATAGGAAATGCATCCGGAATGTACTGGAGGGGTTTCCAGATAGAATGAACTGAAGATGGAAAACCCACCCTGAATTTGGTTGGTACCATCCATGGCCAGGGATCTAGACTGAATTAAACAGGTACATTGAGAAAGCCGGATGAGAGCCAGCATTCTACCTGATTCCCCGATCAATGGAGATGTGAGAAGTCCAGCCATATATCCCTAATGCCATGCGCTCTATCATACTTCTATGCCAAGACGGTCTGTACTTTCTTAAGTTATGAACCAAAATAAAGTCTTAAGTTGCTTCTGTCAGGCTTTTGTCACAACAGTGAGTCACAACAGTACAGAAACCCAGCCTGGCCTTGAAGTCCCAGCAATCTTCTGTCTCAGTTTCTAGAGTGTGGGGATGATAGGTTTAGACTACCCCATCTGGCTCCAGAAATCATTTATGTCACAAGACATAATGGATACATAGCCTAGTAGGTCCTTGTCTGTATCAGTGTTTCTATGTGATCTGAAGACCAGCAGCCTCTGTCCCCACCCTGTTATAAATCCAGAATTTCAGCTCTGCTCCAGACTTCCTGAATCTTGCCTCAACAAGAACTCCTGTGCATGGCAGAGTCTGAGGCTTTCTGGTTGATGAGCCTTCTAGACATATGGCTTATTCATATATTTGGAGGTGGTTTTTTTTATTTTTTATATTGATTCAAATTAGGAACAAACTTGTTTCACATGTCAATTCCTTTTCCCTCTCCTGCCCCTCACCCCCACCCTTTCTCCTCCACCCCCCAACCTACCCCCCACCCCATCTACCCTCCACTCCCCAGGCAGGGTAGGGCCCTCAATGGGGCCTCCCCAAAGTCCACCTGGGGGGGCCTAGGCCCTTCCTCATGTGTCCAGGCCTGGTACCAAAAGAATACATCCTTTCACTTGGGATGGGCTCTCAAAGTCCCTTCTTATACCAGGGAAAAATACTGATCCACTACCAAGGGTCCCCCACAGTGCAGAGGACTCCTCATTGACATCCATGTTCAGGGGTCTGGATCAGTCCTGTACTGGCCTCCTAGACCTCAGTCTGGGGTCCATGTGCTCCCCCTTGTTCAGGCCAGCTGTTTCTGTGGGTTTCACCAGCCTGGTACCAACCCCTTCGATCTTCATTCCTGGAGGTGTTTGTCCCAGAGTTTTCTTCTAGCAGTTTCAGAATTTTGTGTTACATCAAATCCTTGATCTATTTTGAATTGTTTTTTAAGCAGGTAATAGCAATACAGTGTTACTTTTCTACACCATTTGTTGAACATTTGTTTTTTGCACTGCATTGTTTGGCACCATTGTTGAAAACCGATTGGCTATAAGCAGGGATTATTTCTGTATCCTCTGTCCCTTTTAGTGGCCTATGCCTGCTTCTGTGCCTGTACCATGCTGGTTTTCTTAATTTGAGACAGGCACTCTAATACTTCCAGCATTGCCAAGAATTACTGTGGCTATTCAAGGTCTTTTGTTCTTCCATATGAATTTTAGCATTACCTTTTCCAGTTCTTTGAAAAATGTCATTGGGATTTTTGTGGGAATTACACTGAATTTCTATATTTCTTTCAGTATTACAGCCACATTCAGAATACTAATTCTATATATTCATGAACATCTTCTAGTATGTGTCTGTGTGTTCACAAAGGATCTTCCAGTGTCTTCCTCTATTGCTTTCTTAACTGCTTTTTGATTGGTTGGTTATGCAGACCAGACTGGCCCCAGGGTTTTGGTCTCCTGAGCACTGGATTACAGATGAGCCACCATGCCCAGGCTTCTTCTTTGGAACTTTACAGCTTTACCTATAGACGTCTTTAACCTCTTTATTTAGGTTATTCCCAGCATTTAGTACTTTACCTATAGATGTCTTTACCCCCTTTATTTAGGTTAGTCCCAGGTATTTAGTACTTTTTCACAGCAACTATGAATGAAATGTTTTCCCAATCTTTCTCACTCTTCCCTGTTACTTTACTGAAATTATTTTATGTATTTTCAAATATAAGATCATGTCATCTACAAATAAAGACCATTTGATATCTTCCTTTACTGGTGTCCTGGTCCCCGTTTTACTGCTCTGGCTAAGATTTCAGAAAATACCTTGAATACGAATAGAGCAAATAAAGCAGGTGTGATGCACGCCTTTGATCCAGCACTTGGGAGGCAGAGGCAGGTAGGTATCTATGAGTTCAAGACCAGCCTGGTCTACCGAGTGAATTCTAGGCCATCCAGGGCTACACAGAGAAAATTTATCTAAAAAAAGGGGGGGTGAATAAACGCTCTTTATCTCATACTGATTTTTAGAGAAAATGTGTTCATTCTCCACTCCACTTAGTGTAATGCTGGCTATGTTTGTTTTACTTAGCATTTGTTATGTTGAGATACATTCCTTCTATCTCTAGTTTCTTCCAGGTTTAAATTTATCTGAAGGGGGGCTGGAGAGATGGCTCAGTGGTTAAGAACACTGACTGTTCTTCCAAAGGTCCTGAGTTCAATTCCCAGCAACCACATGGTGGCTCACAACCACCTGGAATGAGATCCGATGTCCTCTACTGGCATGCAGGCAGAAGACTGTATAGATTGTATGCGTAATAAATACAAATCTTTAAAAAAATTTATCTGAAGGATGTGGAATTTCGTCAAAGGCCTTTACTGCATCTCTTGAGATGATCCTGTAACTTCTGTCCTTACATCTATTTATGTGCCATATTACATTTACTGACTGGCCTATATTGGGTCATCCTTGCATCCCTGGGAAAAAAGCCATGTTTGGTCATGGTATATGGCATTTTAAAGTGTTCTTTGGTTTGCAAGCATTGTATTGAAAATGTTAACATCTGTGTCCACTGTGGAAATTGGCCTATACTATAGACTTTGTTGAGTCTTTATCCAGTTTTGGTATCAGGCTAATACCAGTTTCATAAAATGGATTTGGTAGTATTGTTAGGACGGACACCTGCTAATCCTGCCCCTGACAACAGTCGGGGCACGCACAGGGACTGCTACTCCACATTGTCACCCGTCACATATTATGGCTGACATGAGGACTCTGTACATGCATGGAACCTCAGTGTGCATGCACAGTCTTCCTGGTAAAAGTTCCAACTTCCCCGCTTAATCTTTCTTCTTCCTCTCTCAGGTGACTGACCATGGCAGTCAGCCATTAACTCTGTCTCTCTTCTCTCTCTGTCCTGCTCTGTTCTTCTATTTCTCTCTCACTTGCTCTCCCATGATATAAAAAACTATCGTTAATGTATCTCTATAGTCTCATGTCTCATCTTGCGCCTTCTTTCTTCTAATTTAAGCAAAAGAATAACAAGCATCTTCAAATTTATTAGAACATGGGTTTGGGGCCCTGGAGGGATGGCTCAGTGGTTTGAGCACTGGCTGCTCTTGCAGACAACCCACATTCAATTACCAGCACCTACACAATGGTTCACAGCCACCTGTTACCTGTTTCACAGATCTGATGTCCTCTTCTCACCTCCACAGGGACCATGTACACACATGGCAAACAGACATACATGAAGGCAAAACAGTCATACAATACAAGTAAATAAGTATGTGAAATTTAAAAAGTTGTTTTTAAAATTAACATACTAGTTAATTATACTCTGATTTTGCTGCCATCTGATGTAATGTTCCCCCCCCCTTTCATCTCTTATACTATTAATTTGAGGGTTTTCTTTTTCATTGTTTTTGATACAGAGTCTCAAGCTGGCTTGGAACTTACTATGTAGCCCAAGCTAGCCTTGAACTTCCAACAATTCTCTTGCCTCCACCTCTTGAGTATGTAGGTTTTACCATTATGCCCAGACCTATTAACTATGAGTATATAACCACAATGGAATGGGAATATAGCAAGGTATAGGAGCAGGCTTGTTAAGTGACTGAGCAACAAACATGTCCTGGAGAAAATCCTGCACATGAACTAGAAACATAAGGATAGAATTGTTATTGCTCTTTTTTTCTTTGTAAAAGCATAACTCCAAGTTGAGAAAAAAAATCAATAGTGCAAATTATGTGAACAGACCAGGTAATTTGTTTTTAGCACATTCATTTTAAGTTCTATATATCTTCAAGGATGAATTTAAAAACATCAATGAATAAAAGTTCATCCCCACAATGTAACTGCAAATAGTACCACTTAGAAATACATTCTTGGATGCCGGGAGGTGGCTATGAGTGGGAGTACATGAAGCTTTCTGGAGTATGGTGATGTTCCACTTTTCAGCCTGAGTTGTTACGGGGCTTTACTACGAAGCCCACTGTCTTCTGGCTCCAAATGATCCTGTCTAAGCTCTGGGATTACAGGCATTTACCAACCTACCAAGCTTAAAGAAAATGTTTTCTCTCATGCCTCCTGATCTGAGGTCCTAGGCTAGGGGTTTCCTCTAGGACTTCATAATCCTGCATCCTGCTTGGTCCTTTCCTTCCCATAGCTGGAAAATGATGTCCTTGCTCTCAGATCATTTCTCCAGGAATTGGTTCTCACCATTCCATTCTGACTCCTAAGTCTAGCATTTTCACTCTCTTCACTTACTAGAGCAGTGGTTCTCAACCTTCTTGATGCTGTGACCCTTTAGACAGCTCTGGATATTCATGTGGGTGTTTCTGCATGGGCATGAACTCATGTGGAGACTGATAGTGAAGGGACCAGCTTCCCTTTCAGCAGCCATAACAGCCGAACACATGCTTGCCATAACCTTGTCTTGGTCACTTAGAGGTCAGATGCCTGCCTAGTGACAAGGAACCAATCAGAAGTTAGTCACTAGAAAGTCAGATGCCTGCCTCGAGACAAGGAACCAATCAGAAGTTAGCTGGTGGCGCTATACTTTATGACCCAGGGTGTGCTTTATGGATAAGCACTCAGCAATGACGCACAAAGCATAGCAACCACCCTGGGAGGGCCTATGGGCCATAACAACCAGTTGGCCAATCAACACAGGGCAAGCCCTCCAAGGCTGGAGGCACACCAATAGTGAGCCTGTGCATACCCCTAGACACTCCCCTTACGCTGCCCTGTAAGATCTCTTGGGAGACCCTAGGAGCTGTCTTTTGCGAGCCATCTGCCACGGCGGGTGGGTAAAAGACCCGAGCTAACATGGGGTTAGCTTGTTAAATTACAATAAAGCCTCATGCAGTTTGCATCAAGCTCTCGAATCCGCCTGGTGATTGGGGTGACCGAGAATGTGGCCTGGGACCCCGGATACCTGAGTTTTCCGGGGGGTCTAACATTTGGGGGCTCGTCCGCGATTTGCGACCACCCTTCACCTGAATGGATTCGATCTTGGAGGTAAGATGATTCGAGCTCGCAACTTATATGTTCAATGTTATATGTTTGCTTGTTTTTGTTGGTTTGGTGCCACTTGAAATTGCTCTTTTGTTGATCTGAGCCTGCGCAGGACTCGTGATTTGTAATTTGGACTTCAGGGGGAAATAGACATATTTCAAAGTCCCGTCCTGGACAAAAGTCCGAGGGCTATTTGAATTGAACCATAGGGTAAGCAGACGTGCACAGAAATAGACGTATTTCTGGAATCCTTGGTTCCGCCCTGGATGAAGTCCAAGGGTTGTTTGTAATTTTGGTTTGGGGCACCATTTCTTTGCCACAGGGTTTGTCCTGTCTGATGTCCTGTTTTGCTGTTGGTGTCTGTTAAGCCTAGAGGATTGGAATGGGCTGGGTGACTGAACAGTTGAGCAACAGGTTTGTTATCTGTTATCTGATCTGTTGCAGCCCACACCCTAACCGTCTGCTTGTGTGTCAATTTTACTATTTCTGTTAATTTTGTGGATATGGAGGTCCTATGTTGGGGTTTCTGGCGACATCTGTGAGTAGGCCTACAAGAATTGTTTAAGGCGGAAGTTCGGGCGGCAGCCTTCCGAAATCTATAGGGGAGACTTGGTTTCGAACCAAGTTGATCTCCACGGGGCTAGCCATCTGAAATTCCGAATAGGACCCTAGTCTGTGTTAAACATCTCTTTCTGTCCCTACTGCCCATGCACATGGAATGCATGGGTCAGGGGTCTTTTCTTGATGCTCTGAGCACATGATGCCACCTCAACTGTGATCAGCAGATGCGCCCGGAGGACAGACTGCTGCTCTGAGGACACCCAGGAGGTACGAACGGAGGCCAAGGACTTGGATCCTCCTCAGTTAGTGATGATTGTAGCCGCTGGGTTCTGCAGCCCATCTTCCGTCGCCATTGCCTTATAAGCGGCGCGGGCGGATTGGGTTGGCGTCTGTTCTTTCCTGTCTATTCTGTGTTATCATCATTGGTTTTCAATTCAGGATCCACCACACCACCCCCTTTCTATCCCCACCTGCGGGTCTGTGAGGCATGCCAAGTGGGGCTGTTTCTGCCCCAGCTGCCATCCTGCCTGCCAAGGGAGTTTCCCTGCTCTGAGGGAACATGGCTGCAAGGCCCGCCATCTGCCTGGCTGCTCGGCCTTCTCTGTGCTCCACACACATGGTATGCAGGGGGACCGAGGGGGTCTTTATCCCATTATCCCACCCCTGCATTGGCCAAGGGTCTGGGGTTACCACCAACACCCCCACCCCAGGTCTCTGCCTTGAGCACATGGAGCTGGGGCGTATGAACTTATCTGGCCTGATCCGGACTTCTAAAAAAAAAAAAAGGCCTTAAAGTTATTAAAAGTTATTAAAAACTGTAAAAGGGACTTTGATAAAAATTTTTACATTGACTGAGAAATGAGAGAAAATGTAGGAGACTTAAATAATAAAGAGAAAAAGGAAAAAGAAAAATTTGTCTAAGAATGTCTAAGAAAATCAGAGGAAAGAACTATAAAAAGTTATAGAAAGTTAAAGCAAGTCATAGAAGGTCAGAAAAGAGATTATTAAAAGAGAAAAATGTAAACTGTTTGCTATGGTTTCTCATGTCAACAAATAGTAAATTTTAAAAATGGTAATATAAGTTAAAATTTTAACCATATTAAGCTAATTCTGTTTTTAAAAAGTCCTGTTTATTTCTCAAGTAATTTATGTATACTTGTTTTAAAATGTTCTTTTTCCTGGTATAACCTAAGTTCTGTTACAAGCATGTTAAGCAAAGGGTGCAAGTTATGGCCATTTTGTAACCAGCCACATGGCAAACTGGTCACATGGCTGACTGGCAGCCATTTTGCTGAAGTTGAAAAAAGATACTTAAACCGCCATCCTGACTAAAGATGACCGCGTGGAAATTAGAGGTTCCATCTTAGAAACAAGCTTTTCAGTTAAGATTTAAAGTGTTAATGCTTCTATATATTACAGAAAGATATTAAGGGAATTTAAATTTCTTTTTAAAACCAGTTTTTTAAATGTTTATTTTTATTAATGTTTGTACTTAAAGAGCTTCAATTTAAAATTATTTTTAAGCAAAGCCTGACAATGTAAAATTCTTGTTTTATAAAAGCTGCTAATCTATTATAAGATGTTTATCTTTTCAGAAGTTAAGTTTAGGGTGTTGGTGGCACACGCCTTTAATCCCAGCACTCCAGAGGCAGAGGCAGATGGATCTTTTTGAGTTCAAGGCCTGCCTGGTCCAGCATATTGAATTCCAGGACAGGGTCCAAAGCCACAGAAAAACCCTGTCTCATTTGAGCAAGCAGCTAAAATGTGTACTTGTAGCTACTGTTTAAGGACTATAATGTAACCCTATGCAGTCTTAAATTCAGCTGTGCTAAGTTTCAAATATTTTACTAAGTTAAAACCAGTTACAGTCAGGCTGAAAATTAATTACAGAAATGAGACCTCACCTAGCCACCTGTATGTTTCTTGTGTGCTTAAGGTGAAAGACCCCTGCCCCTTAGCCCTTTCTTTCTCAAGTTTGTCTCCTCTTCCTCCTGTCGGCGGCTTCCCCGATCCCCACCCCCGGCGGCTTCCACTTCCCCCGCCACCAGCCGCACGCCCAGCCCGAGAACGAGCACCAGGTGGGCTGGCCCGAGAACGAGCACCAGATGGGCTGGCCCGAGAACGAGCACCAGGTGGGCCGGCACGAGGGCAAACACCAAGTGAGCCGGCCTGGAGCCCGGCCCCTGAGCCCCCGCCCGATGAGAAACACTCCGTCCCAAGGTCTCCGCCCCCAAGGTCAGCCATCTGGACGCGGAGGGAGGGGGAATTGAGTCTGTTGTACCAATGGGAATAGCTCTGTACAATGCCTCATTAGAATTATCCAATAGAATCCCTGCTCCTAGCTTGCGCCTTTTTCCCTATATAAGGACCCCTTTCCCTTGGCTCGGGGCGCTTAGCCACACAGAAGCTAAGTCGCCCCGGGTACTCGTGTCTCCAATAAAGCCTCTTGCTTTTGCATCCAAGTTCGTGGCCTCGCTGATTCCTGGGTGCGGGTCTCCTTCTACGAAAGTACCTCTTCGGGGGTCTTTCAAAGGCAAGCAACTAAAACAGACAAACAGACCTCTAATGCTTCAGAGATCTTCAGAATATGGCATTTAAATTGTTATCTTTAAAGTTTATAATGTCAGACAGACTGTCAGATCCTGACAGTGACCCAAAGTCTCCAAAGAAGATTATGAGGCACCTCAGTCCTGCACCTGGACCAGTGAGCGAGATGCTCAGATGTGATACCTGCCGCCTGCCAGGACCTAGCCGAGACTGTGGACAAAGCTGGACACTGGAAAATTGATTGCACCCTCTTTGCCTAGACAAAACAAGGTCAGTCTTTTCCATGTCCCTCTTCCACAGAGAGGAAAAAAACCTCTCACCTTATAAGCCTGGCAAAGATTGCTGTTCTTTGAGACAGCTGCCTCCAATGGTAATGGAAAAACTGAAGGCACCAGCTTCCCTTTTGGCAGCCATAACGGCCAAACACGTGCTTCTATGACCTTGTCCTAGACACTAGAAAGTCAGATGCCTGCCTTGTGACAAGGAACCAATCAGAAGTTAGCTGGTGGCGCTATGCTTTATGACCCTGGGTGTGCTTTACTGACAAGCGCACAGCGATGACGAGGAGAGCATAGCAACCACCCTGGGAGGGCCTATGGGCCATAACAACCAGTTGACCAATCAACACAGGGCAAGCCCTCCAAGCCTGGAGGCACACCGATCTTGAGCCTTTGCATACCCCTAGACACTCCCCTTATGCTTCCCTATAAAGATCTGTATGCAGCAGTTTCAAACTGTCTTTGCTAGCCATCCGACATGGCGGGTGGATCAAAGACCCGAGCTAACATGGGGTTAGCTCGTTAAACTACAATAAAGCCTCATGCAATTTGCATCAAGCTTTTGCCTCCACTCTGTGATTCCCGTGGCCGAGGTCCTAGGCTAAGATCCTGGAAGCCTGGGCTTTCCGAGGGTCTTACAAAACTTGGGTATGGCTAACTGTATATGGACTGGCTTCTGTCACTTTTTAGTAGATTCGGATAAAATATACCCTTCTCAGATCTCTGAAATATTAATGGTTATCAACTTGGTTAGCAACTTCTCTGTGGCTTTGGAGGCTTTCTTGGACCTCACTCTTGAAGACCAGGCTGGCCTCGAACTCACAGAGATCCACCTGCCTCTGCCATCCCCAATGCTGGGATTAAAGGTGTGCACCACCCAGCCTTTTTCTTTTCTTTTCTTTTCTTTCTTTCTTTCTTTCTTTCTTTCTTTCTTTCTTTCTTTCCTTCCTTTCTTTTTTTGTTTGTTTTTTGAGACAGGGTTTCACTGTGTAGCCCTGGCTGTCCTGGAACTCACTCTGTAGACCACAAACTGGCCTGGATCTCTGAGATCTGCCTGCCTTGGTGCTGGCATTAAAGGAGTGGCCACCACAGCCAGGTTAACACAGTTCTCTTTAAGGAGCAGATTACTTTTGAGTTTACAGGAAATCAACCCCCAGGGAATGCTGCCCAGCAGAGAACAGATTTTCCTTTTCTAAAGGAAATTTACATTTGAAAAGGCCTCATTCTTACAAGAGTAGAGGGCACTTGCTTAAATCTGCATAATAAGTTTTTATTCATGGGCTGGTATTTACCACTTTCCCTGATCTTTCTGTAACACAACTCCCCTCCTGCCTCTGCCTCCCTAAAGGTGTGCACCACCAATGCTCAGCGATTGCCAAACTTTTTTTTTTTTTTTTTCCGGATGGGGACAGCAGGAGACAGAGCATTTAATGACACAAATGAGGTTGCCTTCCTTGGCTCTGGCACATTGCCAAGTTCACCTGCCAGAAGAGAAGGCACAGAGCAGAGACAGCTTCTCTCCCTTAAGATCCCCATGGAGAACACACTGCAAACGACAGTCCCGCATGGAGAAAGCTAGTCCCAGAACCAGAATGATCCAGTCTGGAAAGAGTATAATAAATGGAGGGAAAAATGGTCCAGGTGGGGCTGTAGGGCAAGAGGCCACTGTCCACTGGCTCCCTGGGTGGTCTCAGTTGGCAGATGGGCCTGTCCCTGCAGAATCACTGCACACAGAGCCTTCTTCATTTGTGTCCTGCCATGAGACCTGAGACACAGGGTTTCTCTGTGTAGCTTTGGAGCCTATTCTGGTACTTGTTCTGGAGACCAGGCTGGCCTCGAACTCGCAGAGATCCGCCTGCCTCTGCCTCCTGAGTGCAGGGAATAAATGTTGTGCCACCAACGCCTGGCAATTACCAAACATTTTTAAAGTCAGATTTCACACTATATGCTAGGCTGGTTTGGAACTCATGATGTAGCAGTGAAAGCTAATCCTCGTTGAAACCTTGAGAAAAGTAAACAACAGTTAAGCCTGACCTTGAACTCTTAGCAACCCTCCTGCCTCTGCCCAGGATTACAAGTAGTAAATGACTACAGCTGGCCCAGGAGATCATTTAGGCAACAAGCTGTGAGGCTAATGCATTTAGAGGTGCCTGGTCTACATTCTTGCTGCTGCTGGTCAGTACCTCAGTAGCCTCAGTCCAAGCCATACAGCATCTCATCTCTACACCAGATTTAGTGAATCTTGAGTTGTTCAAAGGACTTGTCTGCCCAGGAAAGTTGTGGCTACTTTATATTCCTTCTGGACCCAGTGCAGAACTGTGTCATCCACTTCAGCCTATGGGGGCACAGATTGTCTCAGTCCCCTTTCTTTTATCAATCATTCCAGCCTCACAGCCAGCCACAGTGGGAAAGAAAGAATAAAGAAAGGTAAAAAGCCCAGAGGCAAAACATAGTTAAAGAGAAACAGGATAATTTAAATTAGAAAAGCTGGCTAGTAACAAGCCAAACTAAGACCTGGCATTCACAAGTAAGAATAAGTCTCTGTGTATTTATTTGGGAGCTGGGTGGTGGGTCCAGAAAAGAGAGAAAAACAAACAAAACAAAACAAAAAACAACAAAAACTACACATTAGTCTTGGTCAATCTATAAATGTCTGGTAGAATTCAGCAGTGAGTTCTGTCTGGCCTGGACTTTTTTTTTTTTAATTGGAAGTCTATACATCACTGCCTCTATAGACAAATGCAGCTATTTCCATAAAGAAGCTCTCAACAGCACACTTTCAGTCTCTTTAAGGGATTAGTGAACCTAGAATTACAGAAGAAACGGAGATAGACACTAATGGGAGAAGTGCAGGACCTGGTATCAAGAGTATCACAGATGGAGTGTACATCCTTAGGACACCCACGTTTTACTTCTCTGGTTCTCTACTCAGAATCCCTACTTTCTCAACTCTTTGGTATCAAGATCAGCTGGCAAGCCATCTCAGTAGGTAAAGCCATTTCCTGCCAAGATTGGAGACCTGAGTTCAATCTCTGGGACTTACACGGTGAAGAGAGAGAGAACTGTCTCCCACAAACTATCCTCTAACATCCACACACACACATACACAGGCACACCCATAAAATAAATTCAATAACAAAGAAAATGAATTGATAGGGCTGAGTGGTTAAGAGCACTGATTACTCTCCCAGCGGACCCAAGTTCAATTCCCAGCACCTGTATGGTGGCTCACAACAGTCTGTAACTCCAGTTCCAGGGGATCTGATGTTCTCTTCTGGCCTCCCTGGATACCAAGCATGTACATGGTGCACGGATATACATGCAGACCATATGCATAAACACCCATATGCATAAAATAAATTTACTTTAAAAATGAATCCAGGTGCAATGACACACAACTTTAATCCCAGCACTCTGGAGGCAGGCAGAGTTTGCAGCCACCCTGGTCTACATAGTGATTTCCAGTACAGCCAGGGCTATATAATAGAAAGACCCTGCCTCAAAAAATAAAAGAAAAAGAAAATGAATTAAATGAGAAAATAATCTATTGAATTCACCTTGGTGGATAAATTCTCCCTAATTTAAAACTTTGCTTCATGGTTTGCAATGAGCTCTGAAGATGTGTCTGAAAGAGCTGGGTTTACTAAACTGAATAATCTGTGCTAAGGGAAGGTGTTGCTTAAGTGGGTGATAGCAAGTGATGAAATATGAATGCCTACTGTAGGCCCTTTTCTAATCTTCTTCCTCTTCCTCCTGCTCATCTAGGCAGGGATCCTTCTTTTGTACAGTACTTATATGTACCTTTATCATGACCCTCACCACATGTTACCTAGTGGTAGAGTGAGTCACACCATGAGTTCTTCAATGGCAAGGACTTATCTTCAGGGTTGCATAAAAGTTCCTGCTGAATTAATGGCTTATTTATTCTTGTTTTTATGTGCATTGGGGTGTTTTGCTTGCATGTATGTCTGTATGAAGATATCAGATCCCCTGGAACTGGAGTTACAGATAGTTGTGAGCTGCCATATGGGTGTTGGGAATTGAATCCAGTGCTCTTAACTGCTCAGCCATCCCTCCAGCCCTTCTGCTGAATTAAGACATTCCATTCTGGAGGGAGGTTCATTAAGACTCAGGAAGTACACAACTGCTGGATTCCAGGAAGTTCCTGAAATTTAGAAGAAGCAATAACAACCCGAAAGAGGAGACATCTAACCTGTCTGATAGCTGCTAGTCCTGCAGAGGACTCCAAGGTTGCAGCTTTCACAAATCATCACCCATACTATGGTAGGCTTTTTGGTGATGCGAAGCTGTCTCTGATCATCCACATTTATGTAAGTCTCCCCAAGACCTAACTTGTTTGCCAAGCTGGACTTGTGTGGAATTGTTTCTTTGGTCAGTCACTGATGCCTCATTTGGGGTAAGTAGACATTTATTCATGAATCCCCAGGAAAAGTCTTCCATAACATTCACTCATCTCCAGTGATAACAAAATGCCTAGAACAAAGGAAGATTCTCAAAATTAAACTTTTCATACAAATAAATTATATGTTGCAAGTCAGAACTTTAGGGCCTAGTTGGTATCTCTCTAGTAAAGGCACAAAGTACCCACCATCAAAGTGTCAGATTATCCTCAACTGTAGTAAACATTATCAAGGTAACTTTGAAAGTTGGAAACTGGAGGAAACAGAGACCCTGGCAGATGAGAAAAGTTCCTTATTCACCATTGCACAACTGGGTCTCCCCAGCTGGGGCAGCTAACATGCCCCACAATGCTTATGATCCTCCATCAATCCGATGAGAAGTCGTTCTCACTTTACAAATGAGGAAATGATTTTTAAAGGATAAGCAGGACTGGCAAAATAGGCACACAGACACACAGACACACACACACTGAAAAAATATAATCTAAAATTTGTTGAAAGGATAAATTGATCACAAAGAAATTAGAAACAGCTAGGCAAATTTTCCAGCCCAGACTATTTGATAACTATATATGTATGTAATAGAAATACCACCATTCATCAACTTATGCAGACAGCCAGAATACAAAAGGCAGGTACACATAAGAATCAAGGTCTCAGCCCAGCAGTGGTGGTGCACACCTTTAATCCTAGAACTCGGAAGGCACAGGTAGGCAGAGATCTCTGAGTTGAGTTTCAGGACAGCCAGGGCTACACACAGAAACCCTGTCTGGAGAAAAGCAAAAAAGAAACATAGTTTCGTCAACAAAGCTCTGAAACTTCAGGGATTCTTTATTTTTCCTATTTGAGTTCTCAAAAAAGGTGGCACAGCCAAGAATTTCCTTCTATAAGGTTTTATAATTACGTTCACTTCCTTTTCATGCAGAGATTTTTCCATAAGAATATCCACTTTAATCCGACTTGTACTGGACGGCTGGTAGAGTGGGTATGCGACAACCCTTTCAAACTCCTTTCTCTCTTTCTTCACTTGACTGCGCCTCTCAGGTGGTGGAATCTGGCTCTGGCTCATTCTCAAGATCCTGTCTTTGAGTCTTTGCTCTAGAAGTTCCCTCCCTCGAATCATGCGTTCTTGATGATCTTTAATTTGGTGCAATTCTCTCTCCTTGACCTGCCTTCTTCTCTGTGCTAGTGGGATGCTCTGCGTTTCTGGCGAAATCCTGGGTAGTATTGTCTCACTGAGGCGTTGTGTCTGCCTCCAGGTTTTGCTCTTAAACTCTCTGGCCTGGCCTGTTCTAAGAATGTGCCTTTCTATTTGTCTCTTCTCTCTCTCGGGCACCAAATAATGCAGTTTTTGTCCCTCTGGGATTGGTAGTGTTTCCTCTCCCACTTTCATCTTCATTTCACCGCCGGTGTCTTTTTTAATCATTTCCACTATTTTTTTATGATAATAAGACTCTGCTTTTGCAAGCCAGTAGTCAAGAGAATGAGCTTGCTCCCTGCAGAGTGCTTTGCTCTCCGCTTGGCATTTTTGAGTTACCAAGTGTCTTGCTGCTGTAGTATGTACACCACCAAGACTCTGTCAAAGTGAGATTCAGAATTTTATAATTTTTTAATTATAGAGCAAAAAAATTTATAATTTTTCCATTAAACACTTAAAAGCAGTTTGCTCTCCTTAATACTATTAAGGAAGGAGTCTTGGGCCAAGAGTGGTGGCACATGCCTTAATCCCAGAACTCTGATGTTATAAGCAGATGGACACACATACACACACCCCTGCCTTTTATTTATTTTAGAGCAACAATTTAAATTTTAAACCCCATGCTCCCAGGCAAGTCTGGTGGTTCTAAAAGTACACATTACCAATAAATAACTAGTTTTTAAAATATAGAGTTTGGGAAGTTGGTCTTGGGATAATTTACTCTACAAGATTGGAAGCTGAGGGGCTGGAGAGATGGCTCACTGGTTAAAAGCAATGGCTGCTCTTCCAGAGGTCCTGAGTTCAATCCCTAGCAACCACACAGGTGGCTCACAACCATCTATAATGGGATTCAATGCACTCATATACATAATACAAATGCCTTTAATCCCAGCACTCAGGAGGCAGAGGCAGGCAGATATCTGTGAGCTCCAGGCCACCTGGTCTCCAGAGCGAGTTCCAGGACAGCTTCCAATGCTGCAGAGAAACCCTGTCTCAAAAACAAAACAAAACAAGAAGTGTGAAAGCTGCTGTTATAGGAGTGCTACCTCAAAGTGTCACCTGTGCAAAGGGTTTTAAACATCAGGTTCCTTTTCCCAAACTGTACAGGATACAAGTTATTTACCAGGAGCCTTTTCTCTAGTGGAGACTGTTGACCTTCTGAAATCCTAGGGTCTCTGGATGCTTTTGCCCAAGCCAATCTGGAAGACAAAAAGCCAAAGGTAAATTGGGATGTGGGAGATCCCACATTTCCTCACCTATCCTCCTAGGCAGGGAACTCAAAGGTTTGGACAAGAACAAGGGCCATTTCTGCACTGAGAAACCACGGCATTTTCCATGGTGCAAAATAATGAAGATCCTTCTCTTTATATGAACTGAAAGCATACCTCTTCTGTGGACTCAATGTGAACCACTCAGAATCTTGTATTTGGGGATGAAAGAAGGAAGGGGCAGGCTCTTTGATGAGGGGTGGCCTCAGGACTCCCACACGGGACTGTTCAGTCTCAAAGCCTCTTTTGTCTTCTGAGATAGTTCTAGTCTCCCGTTTTGTCAGTTCACTGTCTTTCTGCACCTTTTCCAGCCAGGCCCTCTGTGCCTCTATCAGCACATACAGCATCTTCACTTTTTTTGTTGTTCTGAAATTCTATTCTTGTTGGATCACCTGGTCCTCTGCTTGACTGGCTGACACTGTCAATCATCCTTCACCCCAATCTGTTTTGAAACCCTGCAGTCGAGCTTTGCAGTCCTCTGGCTGTGTTTATCAGGCTGATGGCACCACAAGTGAAGACCACCAAGTTTCTATGAGTCACTCCTGCCCAAGCTGAGTTTACTGTGAGGTCGCATTTAAGCCACTGAAGCTGCCTAGCACACAGCCTGGGGATCCTCAAACTACAGTCAAACGCAAAGGCTTTTTAGGACTGACAGGAACAAAACTGAGCCGTAACTGTACTATTTCCTCAACATATGATGCATGGCAAGCCCACTAACTTCTGTTTCCTTATTTACAAAATGCAGATGTAAGACAAGATCTACCCCTCAGGGTCACAAAGAACAAATACGGCTTAGTGTAAAGACTGCATGGTAAATTCTCAGTAAATGTCAGCCACCTGCCCTTTATAGGTAAGCCCCTTGGTTGCTATGGAGTCTTCCTAGTATACCTCATCACAGTGATTTTTTTCCCTTCCTCTGGGGAGTTTTCATTTTTACAACTCACTTAAAAATCAATCACTATTGGGGGCTGGAGAGATGGCTCAGTGATTAGGAGCACTGGCTGCTCTTTCAAAGGACCTATGTCCGAGACCCCGAACCCACATGGCAGCTCATAACCATCTGTAACTCCAGTTACAGGGAGTCAGACACCCTCTACTGACCTCTGGCAGAATCAGGTATGTATACATACATACATGCAGGCAAAACATTCAAAACATCCTAGAACTTGACATGGAGGTTTCATGCCTGTACTAACACTTATGAGGCTGAAGCAGGAAGAATACTATGAGTTTTAGGTTAGCCTAGGCTATGAGATCCTACCTCCAAAAAATAATAATGACCACCTCACTTGCATTTCTTTATAAAATATTTTATTTTATGAGTGTTTTCTTTTGACTGTGGAGGCCTGAAGAGCCTCCCTGAAGGGCACTGAATCCCCTGAAACTGGAGTTGATGATGGCTGTGAGCACTCAGGTGATATTGATGCTGGGAACTGAACCAGGGTCCTCTGAAGAGCGGCCAGTGCTCTTAAACACCAAGCCATTTCTCCAGCCCCATTCTTTCATTTCTTACACAAGTCATCAAATATAGTACTATGATTGTAAAATCATGACTTTATTATCACACAGTAGCTAATCATCTTTCCCTCAGTTATGAGGGAATTTAACTCAGTAGTAAAGGGCTTACCTCCCAAGGCCCTGGGGTCCATCCCAGCGCGTGCATACACACACACACACACACACACACACACACACACACACACACACACACACACTTTTAGAAAAGGATTCACTACATATTGAGGCTGGCTTAGACACTGCTCTACAGTCCAAGGTGACCACAAATGCACAATCCTCCTGCCTCAGCTTCCTTAGTGCTACGATAAGGCATGTACCACCACACGGGCATGCTGCATCTTTTCATTAAAGCATGCACCTGTCCTCTATGAAGCATATGAAGGTATATACAGGGACATCCTTGTAGACAATATCCCTGGTTCAAGCACCTACTAGTGTACTTTCTCTGTATTCTAACTACTCATTTGCATTGAAAGAGAGAACACAGGCTTCAACTATGCAATCCCAGTCTCAGCTCTAGACCTGGCACAGGTGCTCAATACTTATCGAATAGACAGCTTTTTGTTGGGAAAGGAATTTCATGCCTTATGCATTAAAGGTATCTGTCAAACCATAGTGGACGTCTGATGAATGTCAACCTTAAAGGGGGGAGTGGGACTAATTTCAATTTCTACTTTGAAAGAGGACACAGGGATGAAATTTAAAGTGCCCTACCATCACGGGCTCAGCAACAGAGCTTTGCTAGATGAGCAAAATGACACCCAATTTCACCAAGTAAAATGGCTGGATCTTAGTAAAATGATGCCCTTTTCGACATCTTGCTGAGATTTTTTTTTTTTTTTAACTCCTTCCCCGGGGTTTTCTCGAACCTTAATTGCATGCACAGAAAGACAAATGAGGGCTCTCCTTGTGTCCTGTAAGACCAGCCTCAGCATGGCAATCAGGTTGGCTGCTGGAGGGGCTGCGAACGCTGATTTCGAGCTGGTCCTTCTTCAGAACACAAGTTTTCCTCACTTTGTAGCCTTCGGACAAGTGAATGAATCACTTGTCCTAGTGTTCACTTAGCTGATGGCAAGTATTTAGCCATGGGTGAATGGGAGCTTAGGGGAGTGGAAGGTGTTCTGCAAGAGAAAGCCAAACCTAATCCCTGGTAAATCAAAAGAGGTGCTTTGATTAATGATTAAAGAACCGAAGGGATAAGAGCCCTAATCTCACTTGTTCCACGATTTCCAAAGCCCGAAGATCCTTAGGAAGCTGACTCACTCAGTTGCTCCCAGCGACAACCAGTAGGGAGGGGGGGAGCAAAAGGATGCGCAATACTGAGCAGCCGCAAAGAAAAAAAAAAAGAAGAAGAAAAAGAAAAAGCCCCAGGAACCGGCGGGAGTTGTAGTTCTCCTTACCCGACGCACTCAGTGGCTCGGGGGAGGGGGGCCGAATAAGTACTTTTAAGGGGCCGTTCCCGCCCCCTTCCCCTGATAAGTGTGGGAAAACAAACAGTCCAGGATCGGTGGGGAGCCGGAGAGCAGCGGGTGGCCCGACGTTGGCTACTTGCCTCCGCTCGGCCCACGTCACAGCCTCCAGGCCGTGTGCAGCCTCCAATTCCCTCCCCGCCACAGGTCGCTCGACCAGGAGCGCTACGAACTATGACGTCACGACCCAACGGCCGCCGGGACGCCAGGGCGCTCTAGCCCGCCTGGTGCACTCGCTGCCCTGCGGTCGGCCGCTCTAGCCCGGTGCTGGGGATCTGAGCTCTCGTGGCTTCCGGTCCGCCGAACAAGTTTCCCCGCGGGCTGAGGTGCCGGACATCGGATTACCCGGTGAGAGGTGGACTCGGGTAAGGACCGCCCGGGACGCGATGGGGACCCACCTCCAAGACGAGACTCCTGCGTCTCACTCATAAACTTCTCTTTCCTTTTCCAGCTCTTGTCCGCCATGGAGCTGGCCAGCCCCGTCTCCAGCTTTCAGTCCGACTTGGATTTCTGCCCAGATTGCGGCTCGGTCCTGCCGCTGCCAGGAACTCAGGATGCTGTCGTCTGCCCTCGCTGTGGCTTCTCCATAGACGTGCGAGGTGGGTGAGGGGTTTGTACACGCTGGACGCAGCCGAGGGTGGGTCCAATGGAAGGGTCCGTGGGGGGGTGATGGGGGTGGGATGACCTCAGCACTGGTTGGGCTTAGGGACTCCAGACCCAGAACTGGAATCTGTCAGTCAGACTGACCCAGGGAAGACACCCAAAGAGAGGATGTGACCCAGGCGGAGCCTGCTCCAAAGACTCAGCTGGGTCACCCGAGTAGGGGGAGGATGGGAATTGAGAAACGGCAGCTAAAGAAACAGAGGCAGAAACGGGAGGACTGCCCGGTCCATGACTTTCAGCACACCGGACATCCCCGAGTTTAAACTAGACTCTGCATATACACAGACTAGAGGCAAAGCAGAATACGGAGCACTGTAATCAGTTAACTAGCTCCATGTACTGCCCTTGAATTAGAGGAGCAGGCGGGCTCACCATCAGGTGAGCCCTGCTAGCAGCGAGAAGCTTCATTTCCTATCTCTGTGTGCCTTTCAGCTGGCATCAGAAGCTTGTTAGATACTATGCTCTTTTCCACGAGCTTAATCAGAACTTTCGCGCGTCTCTCAAGGAGACTGAAACACGCAAGCTTTAACTCTAATGTCCTATAAGTCAGAGTAGACTCCAGATGGAGGCTGAGTCACTTGTGGGCTCCCGCTTGACCCACCTGCAAGTGTTGCTGGGATTCGTTGCCTCCTCTGCCATATCTACTAATTTTCTACTTCCTGTGCAGATTTCGAAGGGAAGGCTGTAAAGACCTCAGTCGTGTTCCACAAACTGGGGGCGGCTATACCTACGTCTGTGGAGGAAGGACCTGAATCCCAGGGACCAGTGGTAAGCTGATGAGTGGCTCCCAAAGAGCAATGAGAAGGTGATTGTGGAGATCTGGTTTTGCACTCCATTCCGGCAGAATGCCCGTGGTGGAGGTGGGGACGGGTTGTAACAGTCTAATTGCTGTAGGAAAGCAGAGTTATTGTTACTGGGTCTCCATAACCATCTGTTTCTTTCTAGGTTGACCGGCGATGCCCTCGATGTGGTCATGAGGGAATGGCGTACCACACCAGACAGATGCGTTCAGCTGATGAAGGGCAGACTGTCTTCTATACCTGTGTCAACTGCAAGTGAGAATCTTTTCTCTCCCTCTGCCCCTTCTCAGTGTTTACAAACAACAAAAGCCATGACAGACTTGTACTAAGTTATGTCATTTTGCCCAGTCCATAATAGGGAGGATCGTAGCCCCTTTTTATTTGTGTTTTGTGAGACAGGGGACTCACTTACATACCCAGACTAGCCTTGAACTCCCAACCATACAACCCAGGTTGGCCTCAAACCTTAAGCAGTTCTCCTCCCTCTGCTTCCTGAATGCTGAGATTCAAGCATGTGCCACTCCACCTGACTTGTTAAAAAGATGTTTATTTTTTTTAAGTTAATTTGTAGGTGTTTTTATACTTGAATGTGCAGATGCCCACCAAAGTCAGAAACATTAAATCCCCTGGAACTGGAGTTACAGGTAGTTACGAGCAGTCAGATGTGGGTGCTGAGAACTGAACTTGGATCCCTTGCAACAGTATGAGCTCTTAACTGCTGAGTTATCTCAATAAATAGCCCCGTTATTCTTGTGACAGCCAGTGAACTAAATCTTTTTTTTTCTTTAAATTAGAAACAAGCTTCATTTACGTGTCAATCTCAGTCCCCTCACCCTCCCCTCCTCCCCTTCCCCCCCCAACCAACCCCCATCCTATCCCCTTTCTGCTCCCTAGGAAGGGTGAGGCTTCCATGGGGGATCTTCAAAGTCTGTCATATCATTTGGAGCAGGGCTAGACCCTCCCCCCATGTATCTAGGCTGAGAGAGTATCCCTCTGTGGAATGGGCTCCCAAAGTCCATTCATGTACTAGGGATAAATACTGATCCACTACCAGAGGCCCCATAGATTAACCAGACCTCCAAACTGACATCCTGGTTCAGGAGGTGAACTAAATCTTTTAAGACATGTAAAAGGGCCGGGTGTTGGTGGCACACGCCTTTAATCCCAGCACTCGGGAGGCAGAGGCAGGCGAATCTCTGTGAGTTTGAGACTAGCCTGGTCTACAAGAGCTAGTTCCAGGACAGCCTCCAAAGCCACAGAGAAACCCTCTCTCAAAAAAAAATCAAAAAAAAAAAAAAAAAAAAAAAAAGATATGTAAAAGGAAAGCTGGGTGTGGTGACCCGAAGGAGGATCATTTTTCAAGGCCAGCCTGGGCTACACAGAGAGTCTGTAAAACACACAAAAAGCTACTAGAAAGGAAATTTTAGAACACAGACATCGGTTTGCACAGTGGCACAACATGATGAAATCTTCCACCGCAAAAGGGGTGTGACCTTACGTAGTTAATCTTGCATGATTCAAAGAACACGGTGGGAGTAGTTTGAAACCATCTTTGTCTTGGTTGTTGTGTAGTTCCGATGCAGAACATTAGCATGTGGCTTTCTGTATTTTTGCTTTTTGTTATTGTTTTCCTTCTTCCTGGGGTACTGCCAGCTTTATTCCAGGTTTTCGGGCATGGTTAGGAAGTGTTGTACCTTCAGCTGTACCCTGAGCTCTTCTCTATTTGCCCCTGTTTAGGATTTTAAATGGACTTTTTCCCTTTCTTTCTTGATCTAATCATCCTGCTTCCACCTCTGAAACACAAGGATTACAGGTTCCAGGTGTGTGCCACCACAGATGTTTCTTATGGTGCTGAAAATCTAACTCGGAGTTTCATGAGACCTACATAAGCACTCTACTAACGGAACTATATGCCCAGCCTCTCATTAGGCTTCTGAAGCTGAGAATTGATTCATATTTCATCAACCTTGGAAATTTATCAGCTGGTACTTCACTCCAATCTTGCTCCTCCCCATGTCCTCAAATTAGTTACTGGACTTTCACATTCTCATCTTGTCTTCTGTATTTCCCCTCCCATTTCTGTTTATACTGTCTTCTGGGCACTTCTCCAGATCTTTCCTGTAGGTCATTAATCTTGACTCAATTTGTATGTGTGTTTGGTGGTGAGAGTGTTGTGTGGTGTTCATGTGGATGTATGCACCTATCTGTGCAAGTGTGCATATGAAGGCCTAAGTTAGGCATTGAGTAGTTTCGTCAAGTGTCTTTATCTCAGCCTTCCTTTTTGTTTTGAGACAGGGTTTCACTATATTCTTAGTTGGTGTGGAACTCTGTGTAGACCATGCTGGCCTCAAACTCACAGGTACTCATCTTCCTCTGCCTCCAGAGTGCTGGCATTCATGGTGTGTGCCACCACTTCCAGCTCTCCACCTCATCTTTCGAGGCATTGTATCTGAGCCTGGAGCTCAGGCTAGGCTGGCTACCTAGTGAGCTTTGGACGTTCTTCCTGTCTGTCATTGTCCCATGCCTCCCAGCTTGAGTGGAGTCCATTCTGTACATGGGGACCGTGACACCAGAATCTTCTCTATTTTTAAATGGGTGCTGGGAATCCACACCCAAGTCCTCATGTATGTGCAGCAGACACTTTACCTGCTGAGCCTTCTCCTCAGCCCCTGGGTTATTACTACTTCTTTTCAAACCTCATGAATCATCTGAACAATGTAGCCCTTTAGTCGTTATAAAACTTCCAACTACTGTATTTAACATTTATTATTTTATGTGTATGAGTATTTTGCTTACATGTATGTCAGTGCACCATGTGCATGCCTGGTACCCACAGAAGTCAGAAAAGGGTTTCAGATTCCCTGGAACTGGAGTTACAGATGGTTCTGAACCACCATGTGGGTGCTAGGAATAAAACCTGGATTCTCTGCAAGAGCAATGAGTGCTCTTAACCACTGAGCCATCTCCCCAGCTCCCACTGATTTTAAATCGCTCCTTTTGTTCTTTAAATGTATATGAAACATACTAAACATGTTTATCTGAGTGTGGCAATTCTGATAGCCACTGTTTTTTGTGGGTCTGATGTCATTTCTGCTGATTTTCTTATGGTAGTTCTTAACTTTGTAATTTTTGACTGTATGCTATGATTTTAGAATTTGAACTTCTGGTTTCTTAAGGTCTGGGTGAATGCTGCATTCCCTGCATCTGTAGGGTTCTACAGATGTCCAGCTACAACGTCTCTAATTTTTATGAGGTCTAGTTTATCTTTTTCATTTTCTTGGCTGGTGCTTTTTCTGTCCTGGAAAAGAGTTTTCACACTTCAAGGTAATAAATAATTAGATATTAGTTACCTGGAGGTTAGAATTGAAGGTTTGTTGGGAGGAAGCTTACCCATCCCTGTCATAAGAAAAAGTCCTCCAGGGGTTTCTATCTCATATTACACTGCTAGAAATTCATTTTGGTTAAATATAACAAGTCCTTTCTTTCTCCCTAGGTTTCAGGAAAAGGAAGATTCTTGACCTTTTTTTTCCCTGGCAACTCAGCAACACCATTCCTCCTCTTGGAAGGTGAAGATATTGGTCCTTTGTTGCCTTCTCCTTCCCCGCTGGTGCTTTGTTCTCAGCATAAGATCATCACCCCCAGAGCACTCCTTCCCTTAGTTGAATTTACTAAAGTTATATTTTCTATGGAACCTTGGCATTATGTGTGTTATTTGTAGTCTTATTCTGGCCAGGCTGGTGGCATATGTCCTGTGATCCCAGAACTTCAGGGTGGAGGCAAGAAGGTTTCAAGCTTAAGGACAGGGAACTTACTATAATGAATCAAAGCCAGTCAAAGCTACCTAACAAGATGCCTAAAAACCAAAAATAACAATAATCTGTCTTATTCCAAAGGAAATTTAAATGACCTAGAATATAGCTTTAAAAAAAGAACAACAACAAAACTAAGGATAAAATAATGGAGTCTGGAATGAAGCTGTTATGTGTCTGGGGTCACTAAGAGAATCACCATGACCATAAATAAATTTTAATAAGAGGCTTTATTAAATACTGATACTGGATACTCATGGCACAAGGACTCCAACCAAAAGTGCTCCCAAAATGTAGCTTCTAGTTACATCAGCCCAAGGCTTATAAAGTCAAAAAATGGCAGGATTACATGTATTCTATGTGTAGGCAGGTCTGATTTTAACATACATGTCCTACAGTTGTCCTAGCCATTGAGCAGAGTAAGCAAGTTTGATTACAAAAGCAGAAATAGCAGTTAGTTTTATGACTTATTGTCTTGCTAAAATGGCAAATTTGACAAGATCTGTCAATTTAAGAATAGTCTTTACAGAGTGGTTGTGGTGCATGACTTTGATCACAGCACTTAGGAGACAGGGGCAGGCAAATCTCTTGAGTTCAAAGCCAGTCTGTTCTACAGAGCAAGTTCCAGGATGTCCAGGGCTACACAGATAAACCCCATCTGGGGGGGGGAAAGGAGTGGACTGGTAGGTTACAGCCTGTACAAGCTAGGGGCTTACACGTTAACAGGCTTTTTTTTTTTTTTTTTTTTTTTTTGGTCTCTCAAGCATAGTAACTCTAATTGTAATGTTAACCATTACAAAGGCAAAAAAAAAAAAGCTGTTAGACATATGCATATATTCTATCTAAATCTAGTTCCTCATTGTAAGGAAACAAAATATTTGGATAGGTAGTGTTGCACGAAAAAAATAAAAGACCGAGAGACAAATATTGGGGTTCAAGCTGAAGATCAGGGAAGCAAAGCAGCCAGCCACTAGCTCTCACCTCAAGCTCAAGCTGAAAGGGCAGATCCACACACGAGCTCTTCACCAAGCCTCAAACTGCTGCCTCTCCTCAGTGTGGCTGGAGAATGAATGCCTCCTACTGAATCCTGAAGACCCTGATTCTATCTTCTATACCCCTCTAGTGCTGGGATTAAAGGTGTGTTATCTGTCACTCTTTTAGACCGATTCAATGTCATGTATCCCTGGGTGGCCTTGAACTCAGAGAGATCCATCTACCACTTAATCCTGAGTTTCAGGACTAAAGGTGTGTACCACCACCTCCTAGCTTCTGACTGCTGGGATTAAAGGTGTGTGCCTGGCTTCTATGGCTTGTGGCTGACTTTGATTCTGAATCCTCAGGCAGGCTTTAATAAATCATAAATAATATATCACTGCAAGTGATTCAACAAAATTTAAGCAGATGTCTTTGAATTTGTTGCGGCGCCCCCCACAGCCTAGCCTTGGTATTCTTCAAACTGGGAACTAGAATAACAGGGAATACTTTTATTTTAGGACCTACCACGCTGGGAAAATTCCAAATTTAGTGTGCTCTCCCTCCCAGACTTACAGAGAGAGGACTAGAACCCAGTGCGTTTCCTGCTCCTGGAAAACGGTTTCTCGACAGAATGATAAGAAAATGGAACTTGGCCGAGTCCCACTTACTTTCCCGCCCAGGTTTATGGGTACAGCTGACAGGGTTAGGGGTGCTGAGCACACAGATCGCACATCCTCTGCGCTCCGCAGCTCCGGAGTTGACTCTTCCCCCAATGAACTTAGGCCCTGAAGGAGCTGGCCCCGCCCCACAGTGACGTCACTTCTGCTACCTGCGGCGTCTGCGCAGTGTTAGAATACGGCGGAACTGATCTGGCGACGCCTGCGCTTTTGCCCGAGCCGTGCCGGTGAAGGGAAACTGGGTTCTGCAGGATGCGTCACACCCGGAAGTGAAAGGCCGGAAGTGGGATTGGACAGGTTATGCCCAGGGGTGGGGAAGCAGAGGCCCTGGAGGAAGGGAAGAATAAGAATCCAGAGGTTCCTGGCCGCTACTCTGAATCGAGTACCGGATCTCTTAGATCCCAGAAGCGCAGAAAAAGGGAAGGGTGTCCCATCCCGCTTCCTGGCTTTTCGCTTTAGCCATGGCGGAGGCAGGGGCCGGGCTGAGTGAGACCGTCACTGAGACAACGGTTACCGTGACAACCGAGCCCGTGAGAAAGGCGGGCGGGGGGGCCTATTTAGGGGTCTGGGAGGAACTGGGAGGGAAGTAGGGCTTTGGAAAGTTGGAGGGTTTGGGATCTGGGACATGTGGGGATGACTCTTGGGAAGATCGCCAGGGACTGGGGATGCTTGGAGTGGCTCAGATCGTGATAGTGACCAGTCAAGGGACGTTACAGTCAGGGTATAGGTGTCACGGCTTGATGCGGTGGTCTGTGTACGTAATAAACGGAACCTGGGTTAAGGCAGCAAGGAAGGTCCTGGGAGGGAAGGAAAGGCTATTTGAGAAAGCATGGTTTTGGAGGCAAACGTAAAGGACGAGTACTTAACCAATAGATAGTCATGGAATGGGTGCGTGTTAAAGTGGGGGGCAGGGAATAAGGAAACAAAATAAGGTGAAGGTAGTATTTTGACAGATCAGAGAGGAGAGACGCAAATAAGGAAACAAGTAGAATTTTGCAAAAGCAAGTTAAATTGCTTTCAAGGGGAGGAAGATGGGTTGGGCGTAATGTCTGGGTTGAAGGAGTTTAGTAATTATTGCCAGAGATGCCAGGATGTTAGAGAATGAAGGCTTTCTTTGGAGAAGAAGGGTTTTGGATTTTTGTTTTATTTTGCTTGTTCAGGTGTGGCAGGGGCAGAAGTCAACCTTAGATTTTTCTCAGGCACGGTGTACCTGTTTGTGTGTGTGTGTGTGTGTGTTTTGTTTTGTTTTGTTTTGCTTTGCTTGTTGATTTGAGAAAATCATTTTTCCTGGAGCTGCCAAGTCAGCTAGACTGGCTGTCAAGAGATCTGCCTGTCTTCACATCTCCAGTACTGGTATTACAAACATGCACCACCACTACACCTAACTTTTTTTTTTTAAATATGGATTTTGGGAATCAAACTCAGGAAGCACTTTACCAACAGAACTGTCTCGGAAGCCCTGCTTTATTATTATTTTTTAAATTTTTATTTTGTTTTTGAAAGGAAAAGCTTTACCACATTGCAGAGGCTGGCTTCTGTTGGCTTCTGTCTCCGTCTCCTATATGCTTAGCTCACATGCTTCTAATCTCTTTAGCGGGAACGTAAGTAAGAGGTGTGGAGAAAGGAAGGAAGGCCAAAGACCAGTCACAGGGAACTGAGAAAATAACTCTCCGGTATTGGCACCACCAAGGATGATTTGGAAGGAAGATGAAGAAACAGGGAGGGTTGTGCTTTCCTTTGGAGATTTACCGGCACCTTCCCTAGGTTAAGGACTGTCCTTTTTGCATACTAGTAGTTTTCAAGAATAGGAGTTCACATTCCTCATGAAAAGGTTAAAAACATGGTCTGTTTTGGCTCCCAGCACCCGGCTCCTCCAGTGGCCTGGTGTATGGTACTGATTGAGCAAGGGAGGAGAAAAGAGGAGGTACCTTGGGAAACAGGAAAGGTCAAGAGGAGATTAGCTAGATGGGCCCATACCTCTTAACCTTACAGGAGAATCGGAGCCTAACCATTAAACTTCGGAAACGGAAGCCAGAGAAAAAGGTGGAATGGACAAGTGACACTGTGGACAATGAACACATGGGGCGCCGCTCATCAAAATGTGAGTGCTGTTGCCCCAGCAGCCCTCACCACTGCCTCCCAGACCTTTACGGTTCTCTTTACTTTCTTGGGAAAGAAAATAGATGGGGATAGAGCTAAAACTAAGAGTTGCCAAGTCTGTGGAGCAAGCCATGTCGGAGTGGGAGAAAGATGCTTCTGGGTCTCTGAAGAGACAAAGAGTGTGGATGCCAGAGTCCCTGGGGTGGGAGGCTTAAGGGGCATGGATTCTGGAAGGTGGGAGAAAAATTGCACATAAATCTGTTGGAAATGAAACAGACTGGACATTGTGTTCCTCATCCTTCTTAACTGATTTCCTCTCCCTACATCTAGGCTGCTGTATTTATGAGAAACCTCGGGCCTTTGGTGAGAGCTCCACCGAGAGTGAGGAGGATGAAGAAGAAGGTTGTGGTCACACACACTGTGTGCGGGGTCACCGCAAAGGACGGCGTCATTCAACCCCAGGACCCACTCCAACCACTCCCCCCCAGCCTCCTGACCCATCTCAGCCCCCTCCAGGACCTATGCAGCACTAAATCCCTCTCACCATGTGTCTGCCTGGCCCCAAATGTATCCATCTGGCTACATGGGGATTCAACCCATGGTCTGATCCCTTCTCCTGCCCCCTCCTTCCCTCTCCTGCCTGATAGAGAAGAGGAAGAGGAGGGTGGATAGAGATCCTGGAATTCTGACTTGCTGCTGTTCCAGAACCCAGGCTTCTGGGTTCTCCCAGCCTCTCCTTCCCTACAGTTTGCTCTGTGCCTGGGATTCAGGCATCTTGGTCTCAGTCTGTCCCTTTTGTTCTCACTGCCAAAACACCTGTCCTGGGATCCAGTTATCTTGGCCACCTGCACCCTTAGCTTGAGTCCCAAGCATTTAAATTGGGTTTTCAACCATCCCAGCTTTCACTGCCAGGACCCCAGTCAGATTCCAAGCAATATTGCACCCCAGCTCTGCATATTAATCCTGGCTTACAGTTCTTCCACTTACGAAGTTATCCTAAATCTTAGTCCTTGCCTGTGGGAATCTAAGGTTTTGGGGACACCATAGGGTTCTGCTCTTACCCCTTCTGACCCTCAAAAGGGTCAGAACCTATAATGGAAAGTGGACCCCAAAAATAGTCATGACCTGAATATAGCATTTCTGAGCTGGCTGAGACCAATGACTTAGAGCCTACAAGTTTCTCAGCCTTTAATCTTTGAGCTTCATCGCTGTTGTCTAAGGGGCCTGGGTCCCTTAAAGGAAAGAGGGAGAAAGCAGAGATGAGGGAACAGGCCCTGCAGTACACTCCTACCCTTTCCTGCCTGATGTCTCTGCCAGCCCAGGTGTCTTGCTCTCTCAGCCCTCCCCAACTGGTGCTGGGATCTGGGTATTGTCCTCCAGGCCTCTAGCTGTGCACAGTACAGAGATCAGCAAAACCCATACCACCACTGAGATCTCATTTATTGCCACAGATGCACAAAATAAATAACCCAACATTGCGCAATGTGTTAAATACAGGTCCATTTATACACATGGGGAGGATGGGAAACTATACAAGGATGTTTGGGATGCCTGGACTGCTCCCAGATTGAGAAGGGGGGTAGCACCGTCGGTTCTTTTGTGTGCAAGATGGATTTCCAAGAGGATGTTTAAAGGGAAGAGGCTATGAGCATAGAAAACAGTCATAGAAGAAGTATAGAGGGTGGACTAGCTTGCATACACATCCCAAAATTTATATTTTAGGTTTTGGGTCTGAAGGGCTTAGGTTATGAGTTGATCATCTTATTTTAGGAGGACCTATTTTTCTTGAGGGGAATTCAGGCTCCAGCCTTCCTACTGTGGATCAGGCCCTAGCCCTTTATGATTGGCGATAAATGTGGACTGTTTCCCAGTACTGGTGGTATAGAGCCTTTCCCTATCCCTGCCTGGAACGGTACAGAAAGGGAACTCAAAGAAAAGGTTGGGTTTGGGCATGGAGACGCAGGACCAGACTGGCTTAAAGGCACGGATGTACAAGCCATTTTGAGGTCTTGCTGTGGGAGAAAGAATGTGAGTGGGTAAAGGGTGCTTATTAATGCTCCTGCTGCGACAGGTGTACGGACAAGATTACTGAAATAGGTGGAGATTTCTGCACCAGAGAGAAGTAGCCTCCAGGCTAAACTAGGGTAGGAGGTAGGGAACCCAGACACTCAGCCTTCTCCAGGCACGATGCGCAGTGGGGAGCGGGGATCACAAGTACAGAGCAGCGGGAAGACCCGCTCCCCCAGCGGTCTGGGCGCCTGGAAGGCGAAGAGCAAGTCCAGTGAGCGGCCGTCATAGAAGGCCACACGGCCCCGCTCCCAGTCCAAGTCCACGCGAATGCGCTGAGGCGGGGGCCTGGCTCCGCCTAGCAGAGTGGGCTCTGGGGCCGTGAGTGCCCATAGGCGGCCGCCACGGCCCTCCACGGCCCAAACAGCCTCGGATGGGCACAGCTTGATGAGGCCCTTGCGCGTCACCGATTCCCCGGCCGCGCCCACGGCATAGCAGCTCTCTCCTGCATCCTCATTCTCCGAGGCAGAGTCTCTGAAGGACGCGCCCTCCACGGTCTCCACCTCCCAGCAGTGGCGGCCTGACGCGAAGCCCTGGGCACCCAGCACGGCTAGGAGCTGATCGAAGCGGGCAGGGCTGTCCAGCGGCTCTGGCGTTCCAGGTGGAGCCAGACTCACGCCTCGGTTGTCAGAGGAGATGAGCAGACCACGGTGTGCAGTGCGAGGGTCAAGTGTCAGATCAGCTGCAAAAGAGAGGCCGGGGAACACCACATGATAAGTTTCTTGAGTCCGGCCAAGAAGGGTGGAGAAGAGACCCTGTCTTAAGAACAAAACAAAAGGCATAAACCCTTGAATCTAAGCATCTGGGTGGGGTGCAGGAGCCAGGTCAGCAAGACTTCTGAGGGAGGCTGAAACCTGATAGGAACCAAAGTGATTGAAGGAGGGGCAAAGGGAGGACTCTAAGGTATCCAGTAAAACCAGGCCACTCACCCTCGCAGAGGCAGGAAGGGACAGGCCCGTTTCTATAGGAGATGCAGCCAGAGGAGAGACAGAGATGGCCAAAGGGACCAGAAAGAGCCACTGACTTTATAGGTGTGGGAGTGGGGGAGGGGAGCTTTAAGGAAACACTTCTGGATTAGGAGCTAGAAGTAATTTGGATTAAGTGAGATGAATGTGTGACTAAGGGGTAGAGCATCTTCTCCAGGCACTTTAAAAACAAATGGAGAGCTAACTTGGGAATGGGCAAAGGGGTAAGAGATACTGGACTCTCCGGACCCTTCTCAAGAGCAAAGGGAGAGGGTAGAAGCAGGGGTTCCTGAGAGCGATCGGGTACCGTTTAGGTGTCCACAAAAGGATGAGGGAAAGTGGCCGAGATCTGAGGAATTAAGGATGATGTTCTGAGTTTAATCCTGCGTCCCGCCAGGTGTGGTGTTACATACTTGTAGCCTCTGCACATTAGAGGAAGGTTAGAGGCAGAGACAGGAAGGAAGGGATTGACTTCTACACCAGCCTGGGAGACACAGGAAGACACTGTTTAAAAAGACTGGAGAAGTTTCACTTTTGTTACCCAACTTTCTGAATTTACTCTACGTGGGAAAAGTATTTTCACAAAGGGAATCAGGTAAATACTGAGACCAATATTCGGGTGGGCCCTGATGCAGTATGACCACTACCTTAAAGGGGAGAGGAGACACTGAGACACAGACAAGGCACACAGAAGGAACCCCAGGTAAGACTATATATGGGCCAAAGGAGTGCTGAGGCTTCCAGAACCCAGGGGAGAGGCATGCAACAGATTTCTCCTGAGCCCTCACACTTCTACCTCTATACTTTGAGGTGTGGATGGTTGCTCAGTTCACCTGTTGTTGGCACTTTGTTATTTCAGCCCTAGGACATCAAAACCGATACCAAAAGGGGCTTCACCATTTCTGACAGTTGAAAGGAAGCAAACAGCACACATTACGTTCCCCTTCCCTTCCCTCCTCACCTGTCAGTCTGTGAAGCATGTTCTTTACCACAGGGTAATCTTCAGGTAGCTCCTCCCCTGAGTTAGATGACTTGGGTGTTGGGACATCAAATCTGGACAAATGAAGGAAGTTGTCAGCATTCTTGTGTCTTGATGCTAGTTCGGATGACCCCAATCCTAACCCACTTGCTCTCAACAGAAACAGGTGAGGCTATACTCCAGAAAGCCTATTGGTAAGTGGAGACAAAGATCTGGCCCTGGAGAGGAGGTGATGGCTATGGCAGCAGGCAGTTGAAAGGAAGAAACGGTAAAAATGGAACTCACCGTCTCCATGTCTTCCTCATATCCTGGTATGGGCAGAAGAAAAACAACATGGGTGTGAGCATCAGGTTCACCCTGGAGGATCCTCCCCTCCACCTCAGGGGAGGGTTGATACCCTCTGAGTGGTTGATACCCTCCCACCTCTTAAAATGATGTCCCTTTCCTCCCTCTGCTGCATTTTCCTCTTCTGCTCTCCCGTCTTCTTCCATGGCCTTCTGTTCTGCTCACTCCAAAATCACTTTCTCTTCATGCTCCTGACTCCATCCTCCAAGGGTTCTTCTCCCTTCCTCGGCCTCCACATAACTACTTCTTACCTCGTGTTAATCCCCCAGGCCCACGCTCTCACTCTCTTTCAGTAGTGCTATCCTTGAGTGTGTTCCAGACAAATGCCCATCTCTTCTCCATAAAATGTGAACACACACCCATGTTCCTTGAGTTGAGTTGTTATATGAAAGCCTCACAATAAAGCTGCTTCCCCTCTTGTCTTAAAAGCTCAGTGGCGTTTATTGGCCTCTTTGTTTTATGTCATCTCTACCCCCAGGCCCCTGAACTCTGAAGTGTCCCAAGAGGCCCTACAGATTTCGGAGGGAACCACGGCAGCCAGAAGAGGGCGCTGGGTTCTCTCCCCTCCAGCACTGGGGTTCCTCCATCCCTCTTTTCTGTTGCCCAGTGAGGATGGCTGTAGAGTCCAGTAATGTGGCAAGGGGGAAAAGGATGGCAATTACACCTAGACTAATTAAATCTGTGTGGCCTTCGAAGGGCGGAAGCAGGACCCAGGGCAGGAGGGCTGCTAAGGGGAAGTAAACCAGATGAGATCCCCTTGAGGAATGGGAGTGGTTGGTGTCCAAAGGGGCCCAGGGAGGGCCTAGTGAGGAGACTGTAGGGCTGCAACGTGGCTACCAGCCAGAGGCCTGCCAGCTGCTCACCCGGACCTAACCTCCGCCTGTTTCCACCCCTGCCTGGGGACCTGGGAGGAGTTGAGAACAATAACAACTTACAGCTCAGCTAGAGCTTGTTAGGAGAACCCCTGCCTCACTTGCAGCGTTTGGATCTGCCTACCACGCCCCCACCCCATTTGCCAGTCTCCTACACTTCTGCTTTTTCTGCACCCACTCTCAACCTTGACTCCAGTAAGTGTTCATTCGGTCCTATCTCCACCCTCCCTGGGCTCCTCCTTGCCTAACCTGGGTGTCTGCTCGCATCGCCCCCCCCGCCCCGCTTTCTGGCTCCCACCCATGAGTCCCGACTTCAATCTCCATAGTCTTGTCAGGAGGCTTCTGAGATCTCCAGGGGGCTCAGTGTCCTATCTGCCACCAGCATGCTTCTGCCTCTTGACCTCCAGTTCCACTGATAAGACTCAGGCAGCTATATGTCCAGCCTCCTCCTCCTCCCCTAACCAAGTGTCAACTCCTTCCAACTTTTTCTAACTTCCCTTCTCAAACTATTCACTTAAGACTTGGCCTCTCTCTCTCTCTCTCTCTCTCTCTCTCTCTCTCTCTCTCTCTCTCTCTCTCTCTCTCTCTCTCTCTCTCTCCATTTCGCCCTTTCCCTTCCTCTCTCTTAAAATTTTTATTTTAAATTCCTCTCTCTTTTCTATGTAGCCATCTCTGAATTGGAACTCGCTATGTGTACCAAGATGGACTTAAATTAGCAGCAATCTTTTGCCTCCGCTTTCCCGGTGCCAAGTTGTCTACTACCTACATTCCCATTAGGACTTTAGAGCTAAAAGCACAGCGTCCACCTCTGCTAGGACACCCACAAACCTCTTCACCAACAATTTGGACCCGCGAAGAAGGATGACCGCTTTACCTCTCCGTGCGGGTCCAGGCAGCCCATGGTGGGTATGCGGCCCCCACGTCTTCTCCCGGTCCGGGCCCCCGGCTCCGCCAGTTTCTCACGCAGCCCACGGCTGATGCGCACCTCCACTGCCAGACGCACGTTGGACCTTAGGCTGCGTCGGGGACACGGCTGGCCACAGCAGGGGCAGGAAGGGGGTGCCGCCTCCGAGCCCGGCGCTGCCGGGCGACCCCAGCAGCGCGCCAAGCACGCACGGCAAAAGCTGTGCTCGCACGCCAGCAGCACTGGGTCCTCGAAGGGGCCCCCGCACAGCGGACACGTCGCCAGCTGTTCCAAACGCTCCACCAACCCCGGGCCCAGCTCGGGAGCCTCCATGGAAAGCAGGGGTCTGGACGCACCCTGGCCCGCGACCGTAGCAGCCGCCCCCGAGGGCGTAGGTGGCGGCGGACCACCTCCGCTGCGTGCTGACTCGACGCCCCTCGCTGCGCCTCCCTCATTCACTTTGCGCCTCCTAACTACCCTTCTCGGGGCTGCCTCGCTTACCCAGATCGGACTCAGAGCGTCTCCTCACCACGTCAGGTTTTATAGGGAGGGAGGAGGCCCCATGCAGGAGGTAAACATCAGACCTTGCGTAATGCCTCATCTGGTTCTCCCGCTTTCCTAGTAAGATTTTGGGAAGCAGGGTGTAGAGAGTGAGACACCTAGGTCCTAGAACCTAGAAGGTGAGCATCAAGGCATGCGCTGTGGCCAAGGTGGCAAATGTTGAGTTTGGTAGCCCCCCACCCCCGTGAGAGGGTCCCTGAAGATCGTGACTCTGCCCCTTAGCCTGTGGTGTGACTTTAGTGGGCAGGGTGCCCAGGCTCACTCTTGGCATGAGTGCCCACATCGCCAGGGCATGATTCATCCCAGGTGGCTGGCACACCTACATCTGGAGGTTGGGGGCCCGGAAGCTCAGGTCCTGGACTGTGTGGCTTTGGCAGGCCTCTGAGTGTTGGCATATGGTTGTCACTCTGGCGCCTCATCTTCCTGCCTTGCCTATTAAGGTCTGGGGACACGCAGGCTTTGAGGTAAGGGCTGGAAGCAGGCGCCTACTCTCCTGCCTCTCAGGTTAGGGTTCTGAATTCTCAGGTTCCTCAACCTCCCACCGGCTCCGGCTTCTCACAAAGTTTTTATTTTCTCTATCCTTTTACTTTGTGTTCTTATTTTCAAGCCCCCTCCCCCTTTTTTCCTTTGTACCTGACAATTACCTGTTTCAACTGTCTCAGATCTCTGAGGCCCAGAGACCTGGATCCTCGAAAGTGGACCAATGCCTATTCTGACTGGGCTCCTAAAAGGAATCAACTTGCCTGTTTTTGTTTGTTTTCAGTTTAAATTGCAGATCCCGGGAGCTCCACCCTCTGTCCTTTCCTGATCTTTCCTTGTACCCTTGTCTCATTTTCACCACTGTCTCTTCTCTCTCCTGTTTTTCTCCCTGTTCTTCCCTCTTCCAGCTCCCCTTTCTCTCTTCCAAGCCTTTCTGCCTGGATACCTTTGGGGATTTCTGAAAAAGCTTCTGTGTGCCCCCACATGTGACCACAAGCACTGTTGTAGGTGTATCTGATGCCCAACTCCAGTGTGTACGAGCATTTGGATACACTCAGACAGGACAAACACCACAAGTGCATCTCAGCATTCTCACAACACCGATTATCAGGAGATTGTTGAGGGACGGAAGAACACACTCAACCAAAACATGCAGAGAGGGACCTTGTCATTAGTTTTATTGTTAATAACAACAAAACAGGGCATTGAGACTTTACAGAGCAGCAGTCCTCTATTAGACAGCCCCTCCAGGCACCCTTCTTCTTCCTCCACCATAGAGAGACTCAAATGTGACACCGTGATAAACAAACCTCCACAAGCAGATACATGCGCGTTCACAACCCTCCAAGCTCAACATCAAAATGCACACATAAAACTCAGGCAAAAGACAACCAAATGAGACTGAGTGTGATGGTGCATGCCCTGCAATCCAGAACCTGGAGGCATGAGGCAAAATGATTGCCACGAGCTCCATGTTAACTTGGGCTACATATGAAATTCAAAAAACAGCCACCACCCAAATTTTTTAAAGACCTAAATATGATCTAAATCTGTTTTGCAGAAGATGCATTTCTATAGTATGTGGGTAGAATGGTACCATGCCACACAAGACACTTCATCCTAATTCCTAGAAATTGAATATATTGCCTCACTTAGAAGTGGAGAATTAATTTGGTGGTGATTCTATATTTGGTAACCAGTTGAGCTTAAAGTAGGAAGACTATTTCAAAGTACAAAGGTGCGTCCACCACAACCACAAGCATTCTTAAATGTGGAGGTTGAGAACAGAGAGGAGAACCAGGGCTATCAGAACAAGACATTCTCAGCCTGACATGGCGGGCTTTAAACAATATTTTATTTTTATTTATATGTATGTGTCTGCATGCAAGTATTTGGGGGAGGGTTGTGGTAGACAGAAGAGAGCATCATATACCTTGAAGTTGGACTCACAGGCAGTTGTGAGTCACCCAGTGTGGGTGCTGGGAACCTAACACAGGTCCTCTGCAAAAGCAGCAAGTACTCAATGCTAGTGACTAGTTTTATGTCAGCTTGATACAAGCTAGAATCACTGGAGAGGAGGGAGCCTCAACTGAGAAAATGCCTCCATAAGATCTGGCTGTAGGCAAACTTGTAGGGAATTTTCTCAATTGGTGGTTAATGGGGGAAGAGTCCAGTCCATGGAAGATGGTGCCCAGGATGGTTGGTCCTGGGTTCTATAAGAAACCAGGCTGAGTAAGAAATGAGAAGTAAACCAGTAAGCAATACCCTTCCATGGCCTCTGCTTTAGCTCTTGCCTCCAGGTTCCTGCCCTGCTTGAGTTCCTGTCTTCGCTGCTTTTGATGATGAACTGTTCTATGAAGTGTGAGTAAAATAAACCTTTTCTTCTCCAAGTTGCCGTTGGACATGGTGTTCCACCACACCAGTAGTAACCCTGACTAGGACACACTATTAACCATTGAGCCGTCTCTCCAGCCCCACACAATGCTGGCACTGACAGTTGAGGAAGGGAGCCATGATGTAAAGAAGTGGGTGCCCTCAAGAAGCTGCAAGAACTAAGAGAATGAATTACCTTCTCAAACATTCATCAGGAGACACGTCCTGCTGACACCTTGGCTTTACCCCAGGGAGACCCTCTCCAGACTTGTGAACTAGAGAATTATAAGGCAGCAAATGTGGGGCCTGGGAAGATGGTCCCACAGTTTGCTGAGCTTACAGAGGACCTGAGTTAGTCCCAGAGCCCACATCAGATGACTCACAACCACCTGTAACTCCAGGGCCTCTGGGCACCCACACGTGCGGCATATATTTACACACACACACACACACACACACACACACACACACACGAGAGAGAGAGAGAGAGAGACAGAGACAGAGACAGAGACAGAGACAGAGAGATAATTTTTAAATATTCTTTTAAAAGACAATAAATAAGCTAGGAATGTGGCTCATTAGTAGTGTTTGCCTTGACACATAAGGCTCTGTATTTGATGCCCAGCAGTGCAAAAAAACCAAACAAAACAGTTAATAAATGTGTGTTGAAAACACTAAATTTGTGGTAATTTGTTATAGAAGCTGTAAGAAATTAACACACATGCTAGCCCTCTCTCCTTGCCTCTTGTCTTTGTGGTCTGTATTTGTGTGGTTTGTCCTTGTTGGTTTTATTTTGCTGAGACATGGTCTTTCTATGTAGCTTCAGGCTGACCTAAAATTTGCTATGTAGCCCAAATTAGCCTCAGACCTGGGATCTTCTTACCATAGCCTATCTGAATACTAGGATCACAGATATGTGGCCTCACATTAAAGTATGTATGTCTGTTTTATTCTGATTTCTGGATTTTACTGCTTCTCTTAGCTGCCTTGTGAGTCCCACTGGTCTCCTGTTCTTTTCTTTCTTTTTTGTAAGACAGGGTCTCACTGTGTTCCTAGTTGTTCTGGAACTTACTATGTAAACTATGCTGGCCTTGAACTCACAGAGAATCAGCTTGTCTCTGCTTCTTGACTGGACGGCATGTGCCACTATGTTCAGCTGGATTATTTTATTTTATTGACTCCATTTCTACCTTCAAAGCCTCTTAACAATGAGTTCTTTCTGGATCTGGACCTGGAATACTAGATAAACACCATGAGTCCCTTCAGTCCAAAAGCCTTGCCACAGCCCCCAAGGTCATCTCTCGTCAGTAGTTCACAGCCTTGTCTGGACATTGAAACCACCAAGTTTCTGGTACCCAGATGACACCTCCCACCAATGGAACAGAACCTCTGGACACGAGTGCCAGACATCAGCAGTTTCCAGGCTCTTGCATGATGCCTTGCATCATGAGTCTGCAGTAGACCCGCCCCTCCTGTTTTGTTTCTTCTGCTCTGGCTGCAGTACCCTTTTTGTTTTCTGTTCTTTGAATGTTCCAAGGCTGATCCAGATGTACAATCTCTTCACTCATTGCTCCTTCACTTTGGACAAAACTTCATACACCTTTCCCCATCGTCTCATTCAGGTCTCAGCCCAAAGGCAGTATAGTCAGAGAGAACTTTTGTTTTCCATTGTGGGGGATGGAAGCTGTGGCCAAGCACATGCTAGGTAAGTCATCGATCATTGAGCTGCATCTCCAGCCATATAGAGGGCTTCATTCACTTGTGTTTATTTTTAATTATGCATATATGTGTGCACCTGCATGAGTTTATGTGCACATATTCACAGGTTCCCCCAGAAGCCAGAGGGTGTCGGCTCCCCTGGAGCTGGAGTTATAGGCAGCTGTAAGGTTCCTGGTGTGGGTGCTGGGAATCAAACCCCAGCCTCTATGAGAGCAGTAAGCTCTCTTACCTGCTGAACTGTATTCCCAGCCTCAATACCACTTCTATTTCAAGTCATTTTCTTCAAAGGAACTAATTATCTTTTTTATTTGTTATCTTCATCATCTTTATCTTTTCTCAACTAATCTATTTACCTGTTTTTATTTCCATCCAACAGATGATAAACCCTACAAGAGCAGGAAAGTAACTGCCTGACACTCACCTGGCCCAATGCCCAGCACAGTGTCTCAATGTCTCTACTCAGTTGTTGAGTAACTCATTGTTGATTGGGCAAAGTGAGAAGATCTCCTGGCTGATTCTGCTTATCCCATCTAGGTGCCAGACAAAGACATTCTTATCAGTCAGTACTCTTCCTCCTTGGCAGGTGCCGGCAATGGTCCTGAAGAATGCTTGGGCGATGGAAGAACTGCATCTCAGTCTGGTTGCAGAAGCTCATGACTAGTCGATTTCCTTCTGTAACCAAGTGGTGAGGACTTCCTTAACCTTTACAGCCTGGTTTCCAGTTGTTCACACCTGGTAGTTCTAGGACATGGGTAAAGGAAAAGGCATTTGGACCTGGACTCTGCCAGGAAACATTTCACTTCTCAAGACCTTCTCCCTCCCTCTTGAGACTCCTTAATGAGTTTACCTTTAATGATCCTCCCCAGAATTCATTCAATGACCATAAATGGAAGGGTGGAGTTGTGTGTGTGTGTGTGTGTGTGTGTGTGTGTGTGTGTGTGTGTGTGTGTGTTGGCTTGGCTTGGCTTGCTCCAGTTGACTGTGGCAGAATCCTGCCCCTCCTTAAAGTGGGTGCCTCCTACACAACTGCTCCCACCCCTTTAAGGATGCCTACTTATGGTGCTGTGTTCTAACACAATACCTCTGCATGCTACTGGGGAATGTTAAAAGTGGACCAGGACCCTTCCTTCTCTTTTTCCTCCCTGTTTTTTTCACTCCTTTTGTTTATCCTCCAGTTTGTCTTTCCTTTGTATCAATAACATCTTTTAAAACAGTCTGTAAGTGTTTAAGCCTTTGAGGAGGGGAGGTAGGCATGAATAGGTGTTTGGAAGAATCATCATAGAACAGTCATAGTCCCTTCCCTTATAGAGTGTGATAAGGCAGGTAAAGTATATCCATCATCACCCCAAATCTATCATTACTAAATTAGGGAGTGTAATAAGACAGACCAAGTGCGCAGGGATGAGGGATGGATTGAGGGTTCTCTGTTGACAGATTGGAGGACAAGAGGGAGTGATTTCAGAAAAGCCTCCTGGAGGGAGTGACCTGTAATTGAAAGGGTTGAGTTGAAGTGAGATGATAGTGAAAGACTGAACAAGGAATTTTTTTTCACTGAAAGTGGAAAAGGAAAACCCAGGAGAAAAGAATCACAAATGGCCAACACTGCAATCCTTTTCAACTTCCATTCATGGCGGCCTTCCCCTCAACCTTGATTGCTCCAATAACTGCTTATTTTATAGAACATTCTCAGAATTTTATAGAAGATTCTCGGAAGTTCTCCGGAGCAACTGTTTTAAAGACTCAGAGTCGAATCTCCTGTGACTGATGTGTTGTTTGAAGAGGGTTGGGGTTGAGGAGGAAACGTAGGAAGGGTGACTGAATCTGACTAGATGAAGCCTGATGCTCACACGTGTGGACTATTGTAGGAATCTCACCCATCCAGCCCTCCTCCTTAGTTAACCCTAGAATGGCTTGATGAGGAATTGGAATAGGTTCAGAGTTCCTGAGTAGGTGTCAGGCCAATGCATGATCTACCACTGAGTTCTATCCCGTATCCTGTACACTTTCTCTTAAATTAAATCTTTTCTTCCAAAACTTTGCTTCCTCTTTTCAGACATGAATCCTGCAGAGGGCACACTGCCACTGGCCTGCTTTCACTCCCTTGCTTTCTTTGCTGCCCCTCTTTACAAATCTTCCCTTCTTCCTTTTAGCATGCCTTCTGAGAGTTGAATGTTCATCTTCCTGGATACTCATTAACCCTCTTCCTGCCAATGACATCCCTGTCAATGTCATGGATACTTCTTTATCCAGCCTTTAAATACCTACTATTTATTCTCCTCACTCCAGTGTTCCCAAGACCTTTTTTCCACAGCCTCTTAGCGATATTCCCTTAAGAGCTGACCATTCACTAACCCATAATGCTTCATCATTCAACAACTATTTTCTAAACATCCAGGATATGCCTAACACTGTTCAGGAGTTGGGGGCACAAAAGGGAAAGTTAGACCTGGTTTCTTGTCCTTGGGCAATTTAAATTCTACTGGCAAGAGCTAATAATAAGCAAGTAAACAAATAAATTAGCAAGGTAATTATAGATTATGATAACTGCTTTAGGAATATTAAGTTGATAATATACAGGGAATTAACCAGAGGAGGCATGGAGTAGTTTTAATAGGGTAATAGATGACGCTCTTCTGAGGAGGTGACATTTGATCTGAACCCTGACAGATAAGAGGGACCCATAGTGAGAATCATTGGGGAACAGCCATCTAGGTGGCAGCCTTGTAACTAACCAGGAAGGTTCAACATGGGAGGGGAGAGATGCCAGAAGCAGGATTTTGAGGTCAGAATAACAATTGACTTTGTTCTGAGCCTTAAGTGGAGGAATTATCTGGTCCAAGTTTTCTATATTTAGAAGCTTACCCTGGATTAGCCTCTCCATTCCTTTTCTAATTCTGGTTTCCATGCAATTTACACCCATGGTGGGCATCTCTCTTTCATATCCGCCTCATCATCTTCCAAATAAACCATTTTTCCCTCCTGCTCAAGATCCCAAAATTTACCACATGTAGCTGATTGAATCTGGCTTTTGATCATTGGAGATCATAAGATAACTGGCATATAAGTGGAAAAGCCTTTCTAACTCTCATCCCTTAGGAGTGAGTAGTAGGTTTCTTTCTGTCTCATAGGCGCTGGTTTGAGATATTCATAATATATGACATGTCCAATGTTGAAGTCTAGACTCAGAAAACAGAAGGAGCACAGTGATGCTTGGATGTGATGCTAGGGCAGCAAGAGAGATGCTCCACGGGGCTGGAGATGGAGCCCAGTAGAGCCCAGTGATGAACCCAGTAGGCTCCGGGTTCAACCCCAGTAATGAAAGAGAAAAAGAGTATGGGATATTAAACAATCACACTTGAGATGAAGGAAAGTACCAGGTGGTGAGAGCTCAGGTCAGGAAGCAGAAGCCCTCTGGGTATTTTAAACAGAATGAGATTTGACTCAGGGAACTGGCGATAGTAAGATCATTGAAAGGTACAGAAGAGTCAAAGTCAGAAGGTCATAACTAGATCCTAAGCATCTGAGGGACACCTCAGGATCAATCCCCACAGTTCAGAAGTTGTAGCTACTACTAGCATAGCAGACACTCCCCACTGTCCTCCTGCCATTGACTTTTCTCGTCTACTGAGACTCCTCCTTCTTCCTCTGAAGGGCAATGACATCTTCTATACTTCTGCTTTTCAAACTCATACAATTTCATCTGTTCAGAAGAACTTTAATTCATACCCAGAATTCTAGCCTCAAAGAATTCTGAGAAGTAAAGTGTTGTACTTTCTAGAAATAAGATATAAGGCATCTAGTTCTATTTGAATTCCAGAAGATGAATATTTTAATATGAGTATTCTGGAAATATTATCTGGAACATATTTATCTAAATAAATATTCAGTGTTTACCCCAAACTCAAATTTAAATGGAGACCTTACATTTTCAACTTTTTTTTTGTTGCGGTCTGTTTGTTATGACAGGGTCTTGCTACTCAGCCTTAACTGGTGTCAATCTCAAGCTCCTCTCAGTCTCCCAAGAGCTGAAATTACAGGCATGCAATACTGTTCCAGGCAGCCATTTGATAAATCTAAGAACTCCACAGGTACCCAGCATAAAAATTGGCAGAAGAGACCCTCCATTGTTGTGGAGGAGGAGGGGTGAGGAAGGCTTTTCTAAGGAGGTGAAGCCAAGGGGAGATTTGGAGATGGGGAGTTATCACATGCAGAGAGGAAGCAATGACCCAGAGGCAAGAACACTGGGTTCCTGTAAGCAGAGTTGGTGCTTAGTGAGCAGGGTATAGCAATGACTCAAGATAATAATGAGGGCTTGGGCAAGGGCTAGTGACAGCATGGCTTCTTCCAGGCTGGATCTTAAGTTCTGAGGAGTCAAGTAAGACAAGGATAGGCAAGACCCCAGCTCCTTTGTGCTAACAGCAGCCCCCAGTATAACACAAGGTGGCATCCTGAAGAGAGAACAACATTCTAGTAATTTAGGTGAGGGATGTTGACTTGAGGTAGTGGGAGCCAATGAGGCCGGAATAAGGAGATCAATCTGAAGCATAATTTGTAGCTAGAACTGATGGATGCGTTGGAGTGATCTTCAAGGGGAAACGAAAATGAGGGATGAGTTTTTTTTTCTTTTTTGCTTCTCTTTCCTTCTTTTTTGTTTTTGTTTTTGTTTTGAGACAGTCTTCCACATAGCCCTGGTTGTGTAGGTATATCTCACTATGTAGATCAGACTGGCCTCAAACTCATAGACACCCACCTGCCTCTGCCTCCTGAGTACTGGGATTAAAGACAGGCGCCAACACCATGCCCCAAGAGGGGTGAGTTCTTAATTCTGCATCCACACTATTGCTGTGACTAAAACAGGGAAAGTCCTTAATAAACTTTAGCTCTCTAGATAGACTCAGAGAGGAGACGGGTGGTGAGAATTCCCATATCTGTCACACAACTGTGCATGAGGAATGTGTCCTTCGTGCAGAATGTTCTTTAATGTGGTCTCACCTGTCTGCTTTTCCACCTCCTTGTCCTCTCCTCCACTGTCTTCTTCTGACTCTTCTTTCTTTCTGCCTTGCTGTTCCATTTCCTGAGCATCCACTTTTCAAACACATCTCATGAATTTCCCACTCTAGGAGTTGTGTTGGCACTCAAAAAGTTTCAAATTTGGGGGCATTTGCAAATTTAGATAGTTTTGGATTAGTTAATGACCAATCTGTATCTTCCTTTCTGGGAAGCAAGGCAGAGGATGCTGGACAGGGCACCTTAATTACAATTCAGTAGGTAATACAGATTGGAAGAGGGCCAGAGGAGGAGACCAATTCTCATCTGGAGGAAGCTTGTCAGAATTGAGGGAAAGGCTCTAAAGTGGGAGACGCTAAAGCAGCAGTATTCAGCACAAAGGTCACATGACTATAATAGAAGGAATGAAAAATAGAGGTGACATGAGGCAGGATCTTGACATCATCGCAAGAACTTTCTTCAGTATAGGGTGAAGTGAGACAAGGGGTAGAGGTGATGGGATGGGACTGGCTGTGGACTTGTATTGAAGGCAGCGGCATGATTGGCAGCTGGATTGGATGTGGTGTGAGAGCAAAAGAGGAGTTAAGATGAAGCAAAAAATAGTTGCTATTACATTAGCCGTTTGTAATTTTTCAGGTTGTTTTCCATTTTTATTTTTCTGCTCTCTTACCTGCTTTGCAAGAATCTATACTCCCCCCTTACTGTAAAGAGAATCAGAAGCTCATTTGTACAAAACCAAAGCCAGCCTTAGGGACAGAGAGGAGCCTGCAGCCTACTCTCCACAGTGTTAGAACCTTGACTCCTGACTTCCAGGGACATAATGACTCAAAGAATATCAGGGACATGGACTGTGAGTCAGAAACATGAAAGAAACATGAAGCAGAGCAGGCTGGCTGGGAAGCGAGATGGCAACACAGAGAGTGACCTAGAAAAGCCTCTTGAGCTGAAAGCCAGTCTCTGTGCCTCTGGGTCTTGGGCCAAAGACCCAACTCTCCCTCCCTCTTTCCTTCCTCTTCCCCGATGATTTGTCAGCAAAGTATCACAGGCATGCTGCTGGCAGCCAGCCTGGCAATTAGTTCAGCAGCCTCTCCCTCTGACTTCCTCTAAAGCCAAGCCTCCAGAGATACCCCAACTCACCCCTCCAGCCCTGCCCCACCCTTCCATGCATGTCCCAAAGGAAAAAAAAAGTTGGCCCCAGGACCCGCCTTGGCCTCCCAGCCCCCTCTCCTGGATCCCCCTCCTGGCAAAGAGGTGGCATCTAACAACCTTTTATCTACCATCTTGGAACACCTTTGTGAGCATCTTTGAAACCTGAGCTTGGGAGCTGTGACCACACCCATGCTGCTCCCTGTGGCAGGGGGGCAAGTGAATCCTGAAAAGTAGGAGGGACATCAGGGAAGCAGAGGGAAAGGAGCCCAAGAAGGCTCCTGAGGTGGCTCCAACAAGGCTGTGAAGAGCTGGTACGGGGGAGGAGAAAGGTGAGGTGGACACTGAAAAAGGACTTAGGGAGGACAGTGCCCCCACTGAGGCAGATGGAGAGGGGGAAGGCAAGGACAGAAATGAATAAGGCACCAGCAGGGGAGGAGGGGCGGAATCTGGGAGGGAATTTCTTCAGAAGAGCTACAGCCGGAGAAGAGGCAACAGTGTTTTTCACATTGTTGCAGCACCTTCAAGTCTCATTTCAGTATTCATTCCACAACCATCATCGATATCATCACTCCCATTTTACAGGTCACAGATCAAGAAACCCAGGCTGAGAAAGGTGAAGTGAATCACGTGGCTAGTAAGAATTCTCTCTCTCTCTCTCTCTCTCTCTCTCTCTCTCTCTCTCTGGAGACTGGCAGGTTTCTGGGACTGACTGGCTGTCCAAGTAGATTGCTTGTCAAGCTGCAGACCAATGAGAGACCTTGTTTTTTTTTTTTTTTTTTTTTTTTTTAAACCAAGATGGGCAGCTCCTGAGAAAGGACAGCTAAGGTTGTCCTCTCTCTCTCTCTCTCTCTCTCTCTCTCTCTCTCTCTCTCTCTCTCTCTTTCTTACACACACACACACACACACACACACACACACACACACGGGAAGGAAGGAAGGAAGGAAGGAAGAAAGGAAGAAAGGAAGAAAGGAAGAAAGGAAGCTGGACCTGGTGGGTTGTGGACTCATTTAAACCCTGCATTCAGTGAGTGGCTCATGCCTTTAACGAGAGAGAGAGAGAGAGAGAGAGAGAGAGAGAGAGAGAGAGAGAGAGAGAGGCCATCCAGAGCTACATAAAGAAATCTTTGTCTCACATAGCAAACAAACAAAAGAAAGAATCACAGCAATGTCTGTTAAAAGGGGAGAAGAGACATCTAGGACATTAAACCTTTTCATCCTGTCCCACTGACACCACTGGACTGGCTTTGAACTCTTGATCCTCTGGCCTTCACCTCCCAAGTGCTGGGATTATAGGTGTGTGCTTCAATGCCTGGCTCCTCCCTACCTCAGCTGTGGGCAGGCTACATGCTAAGGTTCTAAAACACTTTGCCTTCCAAAGACTGAGCTACTTGTCCAGAAGTGGTGTGATATAAATGAGCCAGCCAGATAGGGGTGTGGCCCAGGGCTTGAGGGCTTCTTTGGGGGGAGGGCAGTTTAAGAGCGCTCCACTGGGGAAGTCTGGGAAGAGGGAAACACACAGGAGGATGGTGGGAGGAGACAGGAGAGGGCCTGTCAGGCAAAAGCTAGCAAGCCCAGTGTGTGGGAGAACCGAGTAGGTTCAAAGAACAAAGGCGGGATGTGGAGGGAGCTGGATAGAAATTCTACAGGAATAATGGGGAGACAGTGACGTTAAATTATGGAGAGCTGCTGTGGCAGTGGTGGCTGCAGGTGGGGGAATCTTACAACCACGGTGTTATGGGGCACTTTATTATGTTGGAGGTGCTGAGAACTCTGGTGACATAAAGAACATTCACTGAGTGTTCCCATATGCCAGGCAACATGCAAAGTGCTTTCCTGCACATTCTGCGGATTAATCCATGCTGCAGTTAAAAAATAACAAGGAGAGGCTTGGAGCATAGCTCTGTGGTAGAACAGGTGCTTGGCCTGTATGAGGCCCAGGACTCCATCCCCAGTGCCAAAGTGAAGCAAACAAACCAATAAAAAAGAGTGAGGAAAACTCATGTGGGTTGACATGAGAAGAGCTCTGGGACGCACGGTTAAAAGAACAAAGCGAAGAACACTGTGTGCTATGAGTTATGGCCCATTTTACAGAAGTGCACACAGGGAAGGGCTTTGGATTGGGACAAAAGGGAGTCCAGAGCCCAGACAGCTGGGACAGAAGGTGCATCTGAAGGTGCATGGGAGAGGATTAGTGTGTGTTGACGGTGGCACTTCATGTCTGGGCCTGGCACCAAGAGGCACTCAGGGCTGGCTGCTTCTTGTTCCTTTACCCTGGGCAAGCTTTAGTTTTTTTAAATTTAATTTAAAAAAATTCCTGGAACAGGGTCTTATGTGAACCTCCTTCCTAAGCCTCCCGAGGGCTGGGTCTGTAGGTGTACACTACTACATACAGCTCAGACAGTTTTAAAGTGGGGATGAAATACATTCTGACTAAACACGTTACCCAGATGATTCTGGCTCCAGGTAGAGAACAGACGGGTGGAGGAGAACAGGAGGGCTGCACACGATAGGGATAGGCCCAGATAGGCCGTGGGAAAGGAGAGGGGGAGGTGTGACTCTCACCTGAAGGGTGGGTGGGCAGTGGATTCTTGTGATTCCTCAGGGGGGTGGGGCATAAGGACCACACAGCACAATTGATTCTTTTCAGAATGTGAATAGAAGTAACATGTGGAAATTAAATGTCAAACAATTTGGAAAAAAAATTAGAAAAAAATACCAACCCTGTTCTCTGTCTGTCAGCTCTTTTAGTTGATTTGGGGGTTTCTTGGCATTTAATTCTCAGCCCGTAACCATCAGAAATATATTCTTATTACTGTTCCTTCAGTTTTCACCATTTTGTATGGATTTACTTTTAGGAAAGATATATCAATTAAATTTAAAAAATAAATCCCTCACTTAGTTCACAAACATTTTCCCATCCTCATTATCTTACTTATAGCTCTTTCAAAAGCATACAAAGCTATGCATATTGATGTACATGAACACATGAAAATACACAGAAAAATGGCCTTCGAGACCTCATCGGATTGTGATTCAAGAAGTCAGTAGTCAAAGGAGACTTTCATTCCTCCTGTTTAAATTCTTCACCAATGAATGTATGCATTAATTACTCCTATAGCTAACATAAAAAGAATCCACATAGAGATACTAAAATATAATTATTTTACATGGTTTACAGATGGGAGGAACTAAAGCCTGGAGTATTAATTTGTTCAAGGTTTCACAAACAAGCAAACACATCTGATTAAAAACAGGTAGGACCCTTAAGGAGGAAAAGCCAGAGCAAGAGGACCTGAAAAGGGAAGCCAGATGTGTGTGTTGGGAAGGCTGGGTTCGGAGAGCCAGGCGTGGTCAAATCCCTGTAATGCTAGAATTCAGGAGACTGAGACAGGAGGATTGTGAGTTTGAGACCAGCCTGATGTACATAGAAAGACGGGGGGGGGGGAAGGAAGTGAGAGAAAAAGAAAGAGGGACAGAGAAAGAGTGGGAGGGAGGGAGGGAAAGAGAGAGAGAAAGAACCAGAGAGTAGAAAGCAATGCTGAAGACAGAACAGCAACATCACAGCTATGTGGTTTAAATGTTGCAGGACATTTAAGGGCTGTACTAGGGGCAGATTCATCAACAGTCAAGAACGCTGCACAGAAGGGTGACAGGTCCATATCCTTAGAGAGCCATTCTCGGGAGCTCAGAAGCCAGACATGTGCCGGCTGTTGATTTACTCCACAGTGAGTCACTGGATCCCTGAAACTGACAGCCAGGGTGAGGTCACCACCCCACAAGACAAGAGGCAGAAACAAGAAGGCCCTTGGGGACTGAGGAGCTGAACCTGTCTGGTCAGAGGCCACCATCACAAAACCAACAAAGAATTCATATCTAACAGGTTTTCCTTGGGGCTCAAATGAGTAGGTCTGGGAGTCACTGGGAGCTGTGACAAACAACTCTGCAGAAAATAGCCTACAGTCTGCCCTGGGAGAACAGGTATAATAGGCAGGAGAAGTGTCCACAAGGCCTCAGCTGGGCCACCAAGGCAGCTTGCTATTGTAATCACAGCTCAGCTTTCCCAGGGCCACCTGAGACCTTTCATGGACCTAGAAGTGGTGACTTTAGGCATTGAAAGTGTCTGTCCTGGGACTGGAGAGACAGTTGGGGGTTGGGAGCACAGCCTGCTCTTCCAGAGGACCCAGGTTCAATTCTCAACATCCACACACTGGTTCATAGCCATCTGTAACTCTAGACTCGGAGGATCAGTTAACCAATTCCCCTTTCTGGTCTCCAAGAGCACAGGGTTCACATATGGTACACAGTCATACAAACTCTCACACACATAAAATAAATATAAAATAAAAATATCCTGATTCTATCCATTTATAAAAAATAAGAAAGGTAATGTCTGTCCTATGTCCTAAGATTATGATCATGTTGAGAAATCTTATGGATATACCCAACACTTGGATTATTTGAAGATTTCTTCAAACGAGTCTACTCTAAATGTATAAACACATATGTTCTAAACACACTAATTCATCTCCTCAACTCCCCATTGAAATCTCTGCTATTCATAACTAGACTGAGGGATTGTGAAATGGCTCAGTAGCTAAAGGTGCTTGTTGCACAAACCTGACAACTTGAGTTCAATCATCAAAACCCTTATAAAGGTGGAAGGAGAGAACCAATTCCTACAAGTTGTCATGTGAGCTCCATGTGGACATCACTGAACACTCCTGACTACTACTGATAATAAATAAATAAATAAATAAATAAATAAATAAATAAATAAATACGTTTTCAAAGAATCTGGCTGACAATCACACCAAGTCCTGTCCTCCTACACGTACACTCTCCTACATAATTCCAGTCACAGACAAGTTTACTGGGAGACCATGATACAGTCATAGCAAGGTCATGGTCACATAGTCAATGATTCACATACCAGCTACCAAATGCCTCTTCTCTCAGACAAAAGGAAAATAATATTTTGGCCAATTTTTGAAATGACTGCCACCTTTATTTTTTAACCTGTCATAGACTCTTCTTCATTGTAGCCTTCCTTATGTATAGATAAAATTGCTTGAGATATTCAGTCATAATGCTTTATGAGAGCATTAATCTTAATGTACTCTCCTCTCTTGCTTAGACCCACCACACTATGACCTAACTAACCCCAGCTACAGGACAGGCTCTCATGCTCACTAAGAACTCCCCCGATATCCAGTGAGTTGCATTCTTACTCCCTGCAAGAAGCAATAAAATCAGCCTGCTAAACTACAAGCGTGTTTGGGGAATCTTTGGCTGAGGACATCATTCATACCCAATGTTTGCTTGTTTTTGTTTGTTTTAATTCTCTGGGATGCACAGAGAAGAGTTGGGTCTCTACTGGTGGGAGGGGATGGTACTAAGCAGGGGATGGTGTCAGAAGAGACAGAGAAGCCATGAATCCACTTGGTTAATATTCACACAGCACTAATGTGTGCCACAGAGAATGGTAGACAGGATAAGATCCCCAGCTTTTCTGGATGCACTCAGTTGGGATGTCAGGGAGAGACATATAAGCAGAGCATCATTGTTTGTGGATGCATGTCAGTGTGCCCAGGATGTGCTCTGTGCTCACCTAGGAAGGCCATCTAAGGATCTGCAGGACAGGAGGCAGGCCCCAGGAAGGAAAGAAGGTGATTGAGGCCCTAAAAGTTGATGACAGGCCCTTAAGAGGAAACACGGAGTCAGGTGTGATAAAGCAGGAGTTCAAGGCTAGCCTCAGTTACACAGTGACTCTGAGACCCAGCTGTATAAAATCTTGCTTCAGAAATGATTAAGCAACAAGCAGGAGGGGGAGGCACCCAAGCAGGTCAAGGGGACGTTGACATTTAACAGTGCAGGGAATGAGAGTTTGGGGCAATGCTGTCTGGTTAAGCTGAAGCATAGGAAACAGGCAGAGTGAGTGATTAGGTTGGAGACACTTAGTAGCCCTACAGGTACTGAGACCTTATCCCTTAGAGAAAGACAACATCATCCCAAGTCCAGAGAATTCTGACATGATCAGATTAGATTTTAATAAATACAACCTGTTGACTGATAGGGGATGTTCTTCTATATATGTTTCTCTAATTGGTTGATGAATAAAACACTGTTTGGCCAATAGCCAGTAGAGGCAGGAAGATAGGTGGGGCTAGAAGACAGGACAATTCTGAGAAAGGTAGGCAGAGAGGTCCTAAAAGGAGTCGCCATGGAGGGACGAGGAGAATAGGATGCACCATGTGTTCTCTGGCAAGATAAGGCCATGTAGAAATACATAGATTAGTAATTATGGGTTAATAATTAAGACAGAGCTAGCCAATAAGAAGCCCTAGCAGTAGACCAACAGTTTAATTAATATGTCATCCCTGTGTGTTCATTTGGGGCTGAAGTGGCAGGACCTGGCGGGACAAGAAACACAGCAACAGTTGACATATATTGTTTACTTATTGCTGCTTTTCTGGGCTTTCAGACTTGCCTGAGCTCCATTTCACACACTTGGCATAGAGGATTGAATTAACCAAGTCTCAGGAAAGCAAGAAACAGGCTTCTCTTAAGGACCTCAGGGATAAGATGGGGATATCTGTCCTAAGACTCTGCCTTCCATCTCTGCTTCAGGCAGGATATTGAAACTTCATCCATTAGTTACTATTCTCATCACTGTGACCACCACCCATAGAAACCAACTCATGAGAGGACTGGCTGATTTTGATGATTGAATAGAGTTGGTCATGGTGGAGGAGGCATGGCTGAGAAGCTCATGGCGGTGGGAGTGTGTGACTAGCAGTCCTCGAGTATTGGCAGACTGGAAACTAGAGAATGGGAAACTCTTTCCCTCAGATGGCTTTCTTCTTTCTCCAGTTTTATTTAACTCAGGACCCCAATCCATTGGATGGCACCACCCTTGTTAAGGGTGGATCGCTTCCCCTGGTGTAACCTACTTTGTTTATTTTAGTCTTTTAAAGATTTATTTTGACTTTTATGTATGGGTCTGTGTAAATATATGACACATGTATGTGGGTGCCTGAGGTGGGTAGAGGAGGGTGCTGAATCCCCTGGAGCTGGTATTTCAGGGAGCTGGTGTTACAGGCAATATGAGCTTCCTGACATGGATGCTAGGATGCTAGGAACTGAACTGGAGTCTTCTGGAAGAGCAGAAAATTCTTGCTCCTAATTCTTGAGCCATTTCTTCAGCACTATTTTAATTTAAAAATGTTCTCCCTCTCTCTCTCTCTCTCTCTCTCTCTCTCTCTCTCTCTCTCTCCTCTATCTCTCTCTCTCTCTCTCCCTTCTCTCTCTCCTTCTCTCTCTCCTCTCCTCTCCTCTCTCTCTCTCCTCCCTCCCTCTCTGTCTCTCTCTCTCCTCTCTCCCTCTCTCTCTCCTCTCTCCCTCTCTCTCTCTTCTCTCGCCTCTCTCTCTCCCCCCCTCTCTCTCTCTTTCTCTCTCTCTCCTCCCTCTCTGTCTCTCTCTCTCCTCTCTCCTCTCTCTCTCCTCTCTCCCTCTCTCTCTTCTCTCCCTCTCTCTCCCTCTCCTCTCTCTCTCTCCCTCTCTCCCTCTCTCCTTCTCTCCTCTTTTTTTTTTTTTCCCTTTTCCCCTTTTGTTTTCTTTCTTTCTCTTATCTCTCTCTCTCTCTCTCCCTCTATCTCTCTCTCTCTCTCTCTCCCTCTCTCTCTCTCTCTCTCTCTCCCTCTCTCTCTCTCTCTCTCTCTCCTCTCTCTCTCCTCTCCTTCTCTCTCCCTCTCTCTCTCTCTTCCCTCTCTCTCTCTCTCTCCCTCCCTCTCTCTCCTCTCCTCTCTCTCTCCCTCCTCTCTCCCTCTCTCTCCCTTCTCTCTCTCCCTCCCTCTCTCTCTCTCTCTCTCTCTCTCTCTCTCTCTCTCTCTCTCTCTGTGTGTGTGTGTGTGTGTGTGTGTACACATCTGTGCCTATACCCATATGTGTAGGTGGAAGTCAGAGGTTGAAGTGCAGCATTCTCCTGAATTGCTCCCTATATTGTTTTTTGAAATGAGGTCTCTTACTGAAACTGGAGCTCATTGGCTAACTACACAGGCTGGCCAGCAAGTCTCCAGGCTCTCTGTATCTCTTACAGCACTAGGATTAGTTCAGAAAGCTATCCCCAGCCTCTCACATAAGTGATAAAGGTTCAAACTCAGACCCTCATGCCTCTGCAGCACATACTTTACCCATGAGCCATTTCCCCAGGCTCTCTGTAACAACTCAAAATGTATGAAATTACACGATGCACTAGGGTGAAGGACTGGGTAAGAAGAACTGAGTGAAACCAAATGCAAATGCTACAGTCTAGGTGTCATTGCAAAATCCTTTCAACTATTCACTCTGTTGAAAATGTTCATAAAATGGAATTTGGAGGAAGGATCCACATGGGAGCTAATGGCAGGCTAATACCCATACGTTCAAACATAACTGAAAAACAAAAAGGCCAGGCATGGTGGTGCACGCCTTTAATCCCAGCAATAGGGAGGCAGAGTCAGGCAGATCTCTGCCAGTTTGAGGCCAGCCTGGTCTACGTAGTGAGTTCCAGGACAGCCAAGACTACATAGAGAGACTCTGCAGAAAAAAACAAAGAAA